>NC_016481.1:1168860-1384558 GCF_000227115.2 Naumovozyma dairenensis CBS 421
GGAATGGAATGGGAAGCGAAGAAACGAACGGGAAAAGCGCCTTTTGATGTCGCTGTTGTTGCTGTGTTACCATCAAAGGAGCGCAGCGCTGCAAGAGCAACAGCAACATAATAAGACCCCATCGTGAAACACGACACCATTATCACCGAAATATTCTCTCAACCGTATAACTTTCGTAACTTCATCATCCATCTGTCAGCATTGAAAACAACGACGCTTATATAAGTTAGTAATTAGCTATTAGTAATATAGAAAAATAGTAATAATAATACTGCACTAAGGGAATATTTTCTTGTCTAATGTGAATTCAATTCTGTCTCTGCTTTGTCAACCATTGTTATTGTTCGATGCTCATTTCCCAGGTTGTATTACAAATATGGTGAACAATGACAAATATCTCTCGTCGAAATCTTCAGCGTTTAAAAGGCGTGGGATCATGTTCTGACGTGAAATAGCTTAACCTCTTTAACAGGATATATCAGGTTGGAGGCATGGGTTTTAAAATGTTATAAATGTAATGGCACCAGTGTAACAGGGGCGGCTCTGTTGGAAGACTCTGCCCTTAAACAGCCCGTTGCAGAGAGAATTGTTTTGAAAAAAACTTTGCAAATAGTTTTAGGACAACCCTATACCTTAGACGTTAACTCCCCAATATTCTCGTTCTTCTTTCTTGTTTTTGATATTATAACTATTCAAAAATATAAAATGTAACAATAATTAGTTTCTTTAGTTCCAAAAACCCTTAAATAATGTATCTGTCCCCCCTCTCCCCATAACCCTATAATTGGTTCTATATACAAATGCTGGTGTATGTGGCGACCATCTTGCAACCCTGAATGTCGGCCAGAGAAGATAGACATATAAAAACAAGGAATCGATAATGTTGACCTTTTCACTTAGGATAACCTACTAGGATATTAACAAGACAAATATGGTAATGACGAACTAGTAATCAATGCAACTATTTCCGGACCTTGATCGTTTTCTGAGAGAAAAATAACAACTGACACATATCTAAGCTGCATACATAAGCCACTTCTTATTAATAGTCATTTAAAGCAAGTTAACAACTTTATTTAATAGAAATAATTTTAATTGAAGAGAAAGTACATGATGGAGAACATTATAACTTGCAGGTAATACAATAATTAACTACCACATAATCCAGTTAGGTATACAAAGTAAAGAAAAACGGTTGATTGCATTAACATCCAAGTAACGTTAATTTCAATTGTAGTCTTTAACAAATTTTAATGTAGGATTAGTGGCAACTGGCAACTGGCAACCATGCATGGGAGGGGTTGGGTTGGATCAAAAATGTTTAGGGGTAGATTCTGGGGCAAGAACCATAAATATGGGATAGAATTGGGGGTACAGGTAAAGATGCCTAGTAATTAGATTAAAAGGAACCGTATTAAGGTTTATTCAAATTGCTGTAAACGGGGGGGAGGGGTGTGATAAATATTTTTTTGGGGGGGTTGAAACGGGGGGTAGAGAATATTTTCTGCCCCTCCCATGTCTGCTGGCAACTACCTCGTTACAACTCGTTCAGCATAAAGGGAGTGAGGGATCCGATCCCGTGACATAAATCACATTACCCGGTGTAATATTTAATTGTTTGTTGGGTGTCTGGGTGTTTGTGCATGTGTCGGGGTAACTAAACCTAAACTCAGAGTGGGAGTTTCAAGAAGAAAAAATTCCTGGGGGAAATTTTGAGTTCGAGGAAAAGTGAAAAATTCGAGGGAAAAAAGGAAATGAGAAAACTGTGTTTTCTCATTTTTATGTCAGATTTCCCAGCGCAAAAAATTAGCTCTTAATATCAGTGAAGACTCTCCTCAGAGAGGCTCCTGCATGGATGATTGCTGAATAATTGAGAAAAGCGGTTAATTTGGCGACTGTCAAACTAAATGGAAGAAACGTAAATATCAAGAACACAGACCTTAAGAAATCACTGTACAAAATGAGTCAACCATGAACTTCATTACTCTTCTTCTGTTCCTTGAATCTGCAAAAACTATATAAAGATAACATTGGTATATACAATGCACTTTCAAAACCTAAAACAATTCATTCTCCCCTCCATTTATCAGTTTTCTTCCTGTCTTGAAAAATCCTCAAAAAGCAACTTCCTGTTTGCATAAACAATCGAATCATCGTAAATTATCATGTTGCGAACTACACGTAACTTCCACCACACATCAAGACTCCTAAGAGGTCAAAACTTGACAGAAAAGATAGTGCAATCCTACGCAGTAAATCTCCCAAAGGGTAAAATTGTCCATTCAGGAGACTATGTATCCATTCAACCAGCGCATTGTATGTCTCACGACAATTCATGGCCTGTCGCATTGAAATTCATGCAAATTGGTGCTACTAGAGTTAAAAACAACAGACAAATAGTCAACACGTTGGATCATGATATTCAAAACATGTCTGAAAAGAATCAAACCAAATATAGAAACATTGAAAATTTCGCAAAGAAACATGGCGTAGATTTTTATCCTGCAGGAAGAGGTATAGGTCATCAAATTATGGTGGAAGAAGGTTACGCATTCCCATTGAACATGACAGTCGCATCTGATTCTCATTCAAATACATACGGTGGGCTAGGTTCTCTTGGGACACCAGTTGTAAGAACTGATGCTGCCGCTATATGGGCCACTGGGCAAACTTGGTGGCAAATTCCTCCAGTTGCTAAAGTCGAATTGAAAGGTGAATTACCTTCAACAATTGCTGGGAAGGATATTATTGTTGCATTGTGTGGTGTCTTCAATAAGGATCAAGTCTTAAATCATGCTATCGAGTTCACGGGGGATTCATTGGAAAAATTGCCAATCGATTATAGATTAACTATTGCTAATATGACTACTGAATGGGGGGCCCTTTCCGGTCTTTTCCCAGTAGATAAAACTTTAATCAATTGGTATCATGATCGTTTAAAGAAGATTGGTCCAAGCCATCCAAGAATTAATGAAAAAACTATTAAAGATTTGGAAATTAAGGCGCAAACTTTCAAAGCTGATGAAGATGCAAAATACGCTAAGAAACTAGTCATCGATCTTTCCACTTTAACTCATTACGCATCTGGTCCAAATAGTGTTAAAATTTCTAATACTGTTAAGGATTTAGCAAAGCAAAATATTAAAATTGATAAAGCTTATTTGGTTTCTTGTACCAATGCTCGTCTTTCTGATTTAGATGCTGCTGCTGATATTATTTGCCCAACTGGTGATATAAATAGGATTAATAAAGTCGCTGACCATGTCGAGTTCTATATTGCCGCTGCATCTTCTGAAGTTGAAAAGGATGCTCGTGAATTAGGTATCTGGGATAAATTATTAAAGGCTGGTTGTAGACCATTACCATCGGGATGTGGTCCATGTATTGGTCTCGGTGCCGGTCTATTGGAAGCAGGTGAAGTTGGGATTAGTGCTACAAATAGAAATTTCAAAGGTAGGATGGGTTCCAAGGACGCCTTAGCTTACTTGGGTTCCCCAGCTGTCGTTACTGCATCCGCTATCTTAGGTAGAATTGGTTCTCCTGCTGAAGTTCTTGGTGTTGAAGAGCCTCCATTTAATGGTGTTAAAGCTGAAGTGTATGAAGAACCAATCGAACATGCTGCAACTGAAGGCGCAGCCTCATTTGAGACAGCAGCTGTTGAAATATTGGAAGGCTTCCCACGTCATATTGAAGGTGAATTAGTTTTCTGTGATGCTGATAATGTTAACACAGATGGTATATATCCAGGTAAATATACTTATCAAGATGATGTTTCCAAGGAAACGATGGCGAAAGTCTGTATGGAAAATTATGATGCCGAATTCCAAAATAAAGTTAAGGCAGGTGATATTGTTGTTAGTGGGTTCAATTTCGGTACTGGTTCTTCAAGGGAACAAGCTGCTACGGCAATGTTAGCAAAGGGTATCCCATTAGTTATCTCCGGTTCTTTCTCTAATATTTTCTCGAGAAATTCTATTAATAACGCATTATTAACCTTGGAAATTCCTGCATTAATAGAAATATTACGTGCTAAGTATAAGGACGCTCCAAAAGAACTAACAAGAAGGACTGGTTTATTCATAAAGTGGGATGTCTCTAATGCTGAAGTTATCATTTCTGAAAATTCATTAGATGGCCCTGTCATTCTCAGACAAAAGGTTGGTGAATTAGGTACCAACTTGCAAGAAATCATCGTTAAAGGCGGTCTAGAAGAATGGGTTAAGGCTCAACTATAGCGATCTCTACCCTTTCTTAGCTATTCCCTTTATATAAACATTATTATTTCAGAGCATTATTTATTTATTAAACTTTTAAACGTATTTATTATTTATTTGCTAATCTAGCGCAAGAGAATTGTTAGACTTAGAAAGTAATGAACATTTTGGAATATATGTAGGAATTATTATACTATCGAAACCAGATCCTCTCAGATTAGATATTAAATAATAATCATCTATTAAAGAATACAGAAAGACTATATTGGAAACTCGGAAGCTCGGCGGCTAAAAAATAAGAGGTTATACCGGGTAATAGTCAACTTAATGAAATTTGCAAATTTAACATGAAAAATATGTTTAGTCTACAAAATAGTAATTCAATGCCTTATTCATATGCAGAAGGGATAAGGTATCCTAATTGAATAGTAGAAGTATAAGCTCCATAAAAAGGCTATAGTAGATCTAGAGTATATCGTTAACGAATGAATAAATACACATCGATTATAACAGATGACAAATTCTCATTGTTAACCCTGCGGGTAACAGAATATCCAAAATGTTTAAGTCATTGGGAAACCCTTATAAGCCATCTTATAACGAAATCCAAACCAATAAATAAAGCATTAGAACCAGAACTATGTGATCTGATACGAAATACTTATGAATCCATCCTTTTCCATTTTCCATATTTGGAAAATTATCATATTGATTATGCATTATTTGAATTCAAATTGGGGAACATTTCCAAAGTTCATAAGACATTTAAACAAGCATTGTCCATTTTCAATCAACGATCTTTGCTTTTATGGATATCGTATTTGAAGATTTGTAATGATATCATTCTGGAACCAAAGCAACTTTTTAAGAAATATGAAACCGCCGAAAAATACATTGGTTTACATTTTTATAGTGCAGAATTTTGGGATTTATACTTGAAACAACTAGAAGAACGTTGTATCATGAAAAATAGATATTTTATCGTGCTTCGTAAAATATTGGAAATACCATTGTACTCATATAGTAAATTTTATGCTATTTGGTTGCATCATATTGATAATATTAAAGATTTATCCCAATTGACCTATCTCGTACGTAAAGATGAGTTATTGAAAAAATTCAACATAGACGTGGATTTCAGAAGAAGAAGAGGTTTACTTCTTCTAGATGCTAAAACTAAATTGAAGAAACTAACTAAAGAGTTGTATACTGTCACCCAATGCCAAGTTCTCGAAATGTTTACTTTATTTGAATCAAAGATTACTACGCAATACTATACTTCTCCAGAAAACTTAATAGCTTCCGATGAAATCGTAATTTGGGAAAAATACATTAATTATACAATAAATTTGAACATTACAAATTTGATATATTTAAATTTTCAAAGAGCTTTGTTGCCTCTAGCTCATTATGATTTGATTTGGATTAAGTATGCTAATTGGTTAATCGATAAGGAAAATGATCTTCCATCAGCGAATAACATTTTACTACAGGGTCTTAAAGTATCTTTGAAAAAATCAAATATCTTAAAATTGTTATATACTGTCTTATTGAGAATGAATGAGATTCAAAAATTATCAGATATCTTAAATGAATTGGAAAAATCGTATGGTAATAAAATTGAAAATACCGAAGACTTTAGCCTATTTTGGGATTTTATTCAATTTACTATATTCCTCAAGAATACTCCTTCTCAAAGTCGTTACTCGGATGCTACTCAAAGTACGGAGTTATTGCCATCGTCAATATTCGAAAAAATAATGAAGAGATTAAGTTATGGTGATTCCAAAAATGGGCAAGAAGATATATTATCAAATTTAATCCAATTACAAACAAAAGATAACACGAATACAATCGAAGAAGAAGTATTTAAAAGAATAATAGCTTCCAAATGGGATTATTATTTGAATAATGGGATATTCTGGGCATTATACAGTCGACTGATATTTTTTGACCCATCAAGATCCTACCTGGAAAAAAGGAAATATATCGTATCTTCTATTTGGAAAGTAGCATCAGATTATAATTTGAAGAATAAAATATCCTTAAAGGAATTTTGTATAAACTATTTGACTGATGATATTGAAATCTTTGAGGATTTGTTCGACATCCATGAATGATTAGGAAGTGAAATGTTGGGAGATGATTGGGCTTGAATTGAGTCAATACATGCAAATAATATTGTATATAATAGCGTAAAAAATAAACTTTAATACGTCGTGATATAGACATTGCATAACCGTTTAAATAACATTGTAAAAATAAATCTATCTAGTTTATCATATCTAAGTTTTATAAAAATAAAAAGTGTATTAGACCTAAAAGGTCACTCTAAAATTGGTCTTTAAATTTGATATAGTTCACAGATTCAAGTGTTCGTTTGGCAATATCAATATCGGTATTGATATCTTTTATAAGGGCTTCCTTAGTGGTATAATTTAGTTCAGGTCTAATATGTCCCAAGATATTGAATTTGACTTGAGCACCATAAAAGTTATGCGAAAAGTTATGCAAAATATGAAGTTCAGCAGTCTTGAAATCATTTCCATAAAATGGATTCTTCCCAACAGATAAAACCATTGGTAAGACATCAAGCTCGCCTCTTTTCTCGCTTAAATGTTCACCATAATTGTATTCAACTTCTTTACCATCTTTTCTGTTCACTCTTGATGTAGTCTTATCTACTGGTCTTAGTTGAGCAAATCCGAAATAGACTCCTAAATCTAATGAGTTCATTGAAGCAGGCAATTGTGACATCTCGACATTGGCAGTGGGGACTCCAAGGTCTTTTGAACCACGTCCAAACCCACATACAATGTCACAATAATAATCTGTAACAATTGGAAATGGATCCCTTGGTTCGTCAGGAATTGGGATATCGAATGGTCGCGATGACATTGTTGTTGTCTTATATAACGTAATGGATTGTGGATTTTTCACCAAAAATGTTCCAAATAAAGCTATCAATAAGCTAAAAAATCCAATGAGTAGCAGTTTGCTAAGAGTTTTTATTCAATAAGTAGAGATCTTTAGAGCTATCCCAATTGCTTGTTTCCCTCTATATTGGTTACAACAGAAAGATATTCTGGGATTATTTATTGTTGCGATCGTTTTGGTTTCCAAATTTTTCAATATCGGGAAAGTGCTATAACTTTCTATTACTTCAAAATATTGAAAACCTTTATGAGGATAAAAAATGTTACTTAAAGATTCACTTTTTGACCAAAACAAGAGAAACAACTAATAAAGTTAATACATTGCATATCTTATAATATGCAGAAGTTTTTGGTGATCCATACTCGAGGCTTCTCTAATACCACATATGCTCAGAAAGCAGCATGCTCTATTGTTAAACCAGTGCATCATTTAGTTAAGATCGATAAGAATAGATTATCTCCTAGGTTTCCGGAACTGAATTACAGCAAGAATGACATTAGGTCACCATCGTTTAAGCCAACTGAGACATGTCAAGATCGAGTCAGAGAGCATTATTTGAATACTATCCAACCTGATCTTTTATTGATGAACTATCAACATAAAGCCGATATAAAGGAAGGGTTGAAGAAAAGAGGATGGGATGGTACCTCCCCATATCATATAAATAGAGCACCAAGGAAACCAAAGGGGTCAGTAGCACAATTCCCAGACATACATCCTATTAAATGGAATAATATACCAGAAATCAAGAATATTGTACTGAATTGTTACGTTAAGGAAGCCAAAGAAAACCAATTGCTGGCCATTAGTGCGGCCTTACAATTGCAACAAATTACTGGTTGCAAACCGAAGATGATTTATTCCAAGTCTGATGTCCCATCGTGGAAAGTTAGGAAAGGTCATCATATGGGTGCTAAAGTAGAACTTTCTGGATATCCAATGTCTCAATTCTTAACAACTTTGGCAGAAATTGTATTACCAAGAATCAGAGAATATAAGGGGATAAGTGATAAATCTGGTAATAGATTCGGCGGACTTTCTTTTGGTCTTAGACCAGAGGACGTTCGCTTCTTCCCAGAGATTGATTCTAATCAAGATTTGTGGCCAAGAACTTTTGGTATGCATATAAACATCAATACAACGGCTCAAACAGATGAACAAACGAGAGCATTAGTAAGTGCTTTCCAATTACCCTTCCACAAGGCTTGATTAATATCATATGTACACTTCTTTATGAAATATTTTCGTGTATTATACATCCTGTATATAAATATATTCACTTCTAAAAGGAAACCAATCTTTAACTTTAGTAAAGTACTTGGTTTATTAGGTTTTTTAGTACGGTTACATCATCTGTATATTACTCTTTTATTATTTTGTTTTTTATAATTTGTAGTTTTTATTTATTATATATATCTCAACCGAAATACAAATCATATCCATTGTATAGTCTAGTTCTTGAAATCTTTACTTTGGGAGTTGCCTTAAACACGAGTTACTCTTGCGTTATTATTTTGCTTGGCAATCAATGCCACTCTATCACCTAAGGATAATGCCAAACCTTGTCCCTTTGAACGAATACGGACGTACCCGACTACTTCATTTGTAGTTGGATTTCTTTCAATACATAAGTTAGCCAATGCATCTTCACCGAAAGAGGATCTAGCATATAGATTACAACTCAAGAATCTTGAATCCTCTTCACCCAATGCTTCCGTTGGAGTCAAGATACCCATATTAGTGCCCTTCACTAACTCATTTAAGTATGTATGTAATGTAGGCAAAGCTGATTTCACTGATATTTTATTTTCCCATTCGAATGCATTCCACATTGTACGGAACGTATCATCATCCGTCCTAGCCGGTTTAATGTAATCCATTATATCAATATGAACGTCATTCAAAATAACATAACGAGCATCTTCACCATGACCACCATCGTAAATAATGTTACCGAATATAACACCTGTGTCAGCAGACGAAACCTTAACCGTTATAGTAATCCTATGGAACCCATGAGGAATGACGTTAGTCTTTGGAGGGTTATCAATGATCTTCAAATCACCTAGAGTAGCAAATTGAACATGCAAATTCTTTAAAGTTTCCTTAGTTTGATTGACTAGTAAGACATCTAACACAACATCGAATTGATTGTTGGTAATACAGGCTTCTGCATACACAGGATCTGAAAACCCGGTTAAGGGAACAATCTTCTTCAATGAGGATGTCATAGTACGTCTTTTCAAAGCGGCAGAATCCCCATTCGTAGCAAGTTCAAGATCTTCTTCGATACTATCCTTTTGTACCACGTTTGAGTCAGCATTAATAAATTGTCTGAACATAACGGCCTTTTCAATTGGCTCAGTATTCTTCTTCAAAGTTTTAGAAACAATTCTCTTTTTGTCACGTTTGGAAATAGCAAGATGAGATTTGAAAGAATTTTTTGTAGCATCTAAGAATGCTAACTCCAATAATTCCTTTTCAGCTGGAGTTTCATGTGGGTTAACTTCATCTAATAAGATACCAATGGCAGTCATTAATCTTTCAGAGGAATCTTCATCAATCCTCTTCTTAACGATGGAACTTTCACCGACTCTGATAATACTGACCAAAATCAATAAAGCTTCAGCTTTCAATGCGTTTGTAATACTGACATTTGAACCTTGCTTTTCGAATCTCAGAACTAACTTGATTATCGTACTAGCAAGGATGGATGCAGTATAGAAGTCACCACCTAGTACAAAACGACGAATTGGAAGGGTTTCGTTATCATCTTCATCTTGATTTTTATAGCTTGTATCTTTCACTGAATCAAAGGCGCTCTCAGTAGCATATGTACCATCTGGTAAAATGACCGGACCAGCTTGCTTATGTTTCTGTTCTTCACCTTCGTTTGATTCATCATTTGTTTTATTTAATTTCTTTCTTTCGGCTTGAAGAATTGGGACTTCACCTACATTACTACGGATATGTTTCCAACAATTTTGGATTTCATTATCAGTTAAAGCATATTCACCAATGACCCATAAAGCACCACGGTATGCCTTTGCGGATTTAATATTAACTAATGAATTCAATAAATGATTTAATAATTCTTGACGTAATTGAGGATATTTTTCCATAACTTCCTTAACAAAAGAAATGATACCACTGGCAGCAGTCGAATTCAATTCACTAACAAGATCTAAAAGTAAAGAAACTACATTAGCAGACATTTCACTGAATCTAATGGCGATACCACGAATTGTCTTAATTAACAATTCTCTATATTCCAAAGATTTATCATTTGCACTGTTACTAACTGTAGTTTGAATTTCTTTCTTTAATAATTGGACAACATCTTCAGCGTTTCTTGATGTAACTAGATCCATAGCAATATCTAAAGCTTTGGAACGAACATCTAAATCTTCAGAATTCAAAATACGTAATAAATCTAAAGTCAATTCTTCTAATGCACCCGGGTTACTTGTATTGATATCTTGGATTCTATCTAAAACGATCAATTTAACGTTATTATCAGAAACTTTTACAGCTAGATCGATCAATTTAGTAGCAGTTGTAATTAAAGCTGAGGCGTTGGAAGTCAAAACAGTCAGAGCTAAGGCAGTTTCAAATATGACTTCATCAGCCGTGGCACTTGTTAATAATTCTAACAACAAGTCAACGTACTGTGACTTCAATAATGGAGTTTGAGTAGCATCGCTTCTAATGAATTCAACAAATGCAATTTGCAATAGAGGATCAACACCATCTATATTGGCAATATTAGCATCTAAATATTCTAAAGCCTTCTCACGGTCTAATTGAGAAAGGGCCAAAAATGCATTTCTTTTACAGATTGGATCAGTTTCAGCAACCAAGAAAGTGTTGATAATATCCTTCGCATCTGGTAATAAATGTTCACTAACGTTGTAAATGGATAAGACAGCTAAGATTGCATATTTACGGACGTATGCATGACGATATTGTAAACATTGTAAAACAGATGGGACCATTTGCTCTAATAGTTCAGATTCTCTCAATTTCGTCAAAAATCTTAAGGTATTACCCCTAATGTATTCATTTGGATGTTGCAAATCATGTTGAATTGCATTACAAACCAAAATCATTTCATGTCTTAATTTACCCTCTTGATCAAGTTTTGGAACGATCTCCCAGTAAAAATATAATAGTTTTTTTAATCTTTTGTCTTTGGATGGCATGACAAATCTAATGATATGCATCAATAATTCAGGTAATGGGTTACCTTCTAACATGGTAGCCAAGATAGCCTTCATAGTGCTTATTTTTTCATTATCGGATCCCTTTTCTAAGGATTTTTGGAAATCTGACACGGAATAGCTTTCACCATTGGTAGATGGATCAAAAACCAACGTGTACGCTGGAGCTTTCGAATCTAGTGACATTGTACGATGACCTATCGAGAACAATTAGTCTTATGGATGAATAGATAGGCTAACGATTAAATCAGAAGACTCCTAGAAGGTATCAATTGCTCGTTATAACTAACGGTTTGGTTATAGAGATAAACTTCCAAGAATTCGTTTTCCAAATTTCACGACACGTTGAGGGAAACTAAGCGAAGTTCCCTACGGGTAACCTTATAATAGTTTATCTCTCTGAAATTGTAGTCAGTTATAAACATTCAATAACTAGAGGTTATTTGGAATAGTGAAGTAGACCATTCTCTCATTCTCTCATGGGAATCTCTCTTCTATAGCTATTTTATTTGACCTGAATTTAAAATGAAAAATTGTCCTTAACGTTACATACTATATAATAAAAACAAAGATAGATTAAATTTTTACGGTATCAAAATGATGAATTTTTGGGATTAGTTTGGCTATGCAAGGTTGTAGTTCAAAGTACGATTTGGCTAGTCTGAATCAGGATTAGCAACATGTAAACCCTTACCGAGAGAATATTCCATATCTAGGATATTTGAATCATTACTATCTGTCGAATCACTCCTTTCCGGCTTGTTAGAACTAAAGGATTGTTTTTCCTTGTAATCATCTAGTGGTATATCCGTGGGTAATTCATGGTTTGCCGCATAATCATTGCCAGAAGCAGCGCCATTTTTTCTTAATTTTTTAGTATAATAACTAACAACGGTATTATTTCTTGAAATTTTTGAAGGATTATTATTAATGTTATTTTTCTTCTTTTCTCTTAATGGCGCCATGGCATCATCACTATCATAAGCCTCATCACCGGGAATTTCTTTCATAAAGTCTTCCTCAAAATCAACATCTTTTACAATACTTGAATTGGATGGACCATCGAGACTATTTTCTTTATTTAGTAATTTATGGAATTCCTTAGTATGATCCACATTCAGTTTCGTACCATTTAAATCATTGCTCTCTTCATTGGTGGTCTCCAATGTCAATAGTTTTTGCTTCACTTTACCATGCTTTATACCAATTTGTTTGGAACTTGTTCTGATTCTAACTCTAATGTTCTTAGGTTGAATTATGTTATTCTTCTGCTTTAATGATGACGGTAAGTTTGGTGGAGCTTGTAAAAAGTTAGATGTCTTGTAATATTTTAATCGTAATTCTTCAACATAACTCGACACTAATGTCCCCATCTTCTCAGCTTTAGGGGATGGTAATGATTGAGATGTTATTGTAGTGTTAAGACTTCTTTTACTCGGGGTGCTTAGAGATGCCGACAAGGCAGGTGTATCTGTATTGACTTGTAATTTAACAGGGGGTGATCCAAGGTTTTCTTCTTTATTTAGTATAGGCGTATTAGTTAGACTTGCATGCTCTGAAGATAGCAAAGTGGGAATATTGTTCATAATTGAAGGATTAGTTGAGATACTACTAGAATCATCCTGCGTGTGTTGTCCATCGATTTTCAGTCCCTTAGTATTTTTGGGTGCAACTTCATAGTTATATGAACTAGCAGAGGAGTGCTCTGTATTTACTGTTTGTTTATCTTCATTATCCATCGTCATAGAATCATCTCCATCCATATAAAAATTAGGTCGATCTTCGTTTACCACTCGAAATTGTCTATGTTCGTCATCAGATTCGAAGCTCTCATCTCGTTGATTTATATCGTCTTTATGTGAGAGAAAAGCAGAACTTGAATTCGAGCTGGAGCTTGCAGTAGACATTTTTGTAAACGATCTAGATGGATTTCCGTCATACGAATCTTCTTCTGGCTTATTGGACACGGACTTAGTCAAATCATTATTTGCTATTCTTAGTACAATGTTTTCTTCCGATTGTTGAATTGAATTTTCATCATCATTCAACATATGCATCTGTTCAGGGGGTAGGTCCTTGATGGCAGGTGTTGAGGCTGGCAAAATCGGCGAATCATTTTGGACCTTTAGGTTAACAGCCCCATTCGGTATACTTCGTACTGACTTTTCACTTACCGATGTCGTAAATGAGAACCTATCCTTATTTCTATCTGTATCATCCTCTAGGGGTTTCTCCTTTATATCATGGTCGTTACGATCCTCGGCAGAAGCAAAGTGAGGTGTATACATTAGTGGATATTCTGGCGTAATCATATCACCTGAAGTATCCGTCCACGGACGTAAATCTGGGATATTGTCATTGCTAGAGGAACTATTGGTAATTCTAAATTGTTTATCACTTGTATAACTATTAGACCTCGGTGGGGTCAGTTTAACAGATTGCTCTCTGCTGTGCTGAATTATATATGCATCAATATCATCTTCCAATTTTTCTGCTTCTGATCGCTGCCTTACATGTTGTTGATATGGTTTATGTACTGGCTCAGCTTGAATTGTGGAATCGGACTTTAAACGGGATTCTTGAGTTGTGGTATTTTCTGAATTTATTGAAAGTTTAGTTAATTCAGATACGTTATGATCTTGTTCTAGTTTAATCTCTTGGGTCGCATTTTTAACTAGTTCCATGTCAAGAGGAGGTGGAGGTCGACGTCTTGCCCTTGCTGGATGCCCTTGAGATTGACCTGGTTCCGACATGCTGTCTAAGAATGGATTTCGGGAGTCTTTACAAGGGGTGGACCCTCGTGGTAAAACGAGTGGATCCGCACGGTCAGCTAGAGAATATAATGATGAAGTATTTGTTTCTTGGCGCTCCAAAAATGGGTTGGTATTTCGTAGTGGTGTTGAATCCAATGGCTTCTTAAGTTTAGTAGCGGCAGATAAATTTGGATTGGAATGGCTTCCTGCAGTGGACACATTTCTTGAGGCAGATAAGGGTGACTTATTTGCAGTAATTTTCCCTGTAGGGGATGATTTAGGCTTCAGTGGTTTAGATGTAGTTACAGTATTAGCTTTAGTTGTATTGTGAACAGATTCAGAAGGTTTATTTTCATTCCCAAAAAAGAAGTAGGACTTTCGTTTATTCTTATTGTTTGTCCCATTTCCAAACATTTTTGTACATGTAAAATTGGGTAATCCAAGTAGAAACGAAAATAAGTACTTATAATACCAGTATTACTTATCTTGTTTGCTAACTTATTGAACTATCACTGTATACTGCCATTTCTATCAAAAATGTTCATAAAATGAACATCGATGAGTTTCAAATTTGATGTAGTTATGTTACATGATAGATGTGCGCATATAACATTATGTATTGTGCCGCGAATTTCTAAAAGTGACTGATAGTTTAAGACGTGAATACAGAAATATCAAATACAAAAAATAATACGCATAAATAAGCATGTATACAATTCCTATAATCCCATTAATCGAGACTATATTATGCTATAAAACAGTATAAAAATTCTTTCTTCATGCCTCCATTATCTTCGAAATTGCCTCCAGTGCCTTAAGAATGTATTCTCCCACACCACCAATACTGACAACACGAACAGTGCTTTGATGCGGTTGTTGGACAAAGCTAGTAAATTTAGAAACATCTAATGTTGAAAACCATGTGTCAGATTCATGCAGGTTGTTTAAATTTAAAACAACAATAT
This sequence comes from Naumovozyma dairenensis CBS 421, assembly GCF_000227115.2. Taxonomy (NCBI): domain Eukaryota; kingdom Fungi; phylum Ascomycota; class Saccharomycetes; order Saccharomycetales; family Saccharomycetaceae; genus Naumovozyma; species Naumovozyma dairenensis. The sequence continues at coordinate 1,183,950 of NC_016481.1, forward strand.
TACAATTGGTTGTTGAACGTAAGTCATTTAAATTTTGATACACTTGATCAATATAATCTCGTCTAGGGCATTTGATATATAACTTTAAGATCTGGTACAATGATTTACTCTTCACATATGATTCTGCAGCTTTTAACGTTGCTAAACAATGCTCTTTAATTTGTTCTTGAGTCATAAAGTTCGGTCTTTCAGATAATTGCTGTGTCCCATCAGCTGGGTGCCTTAATCGTGACTCTTGGGTGGTTGAAAGATTTATTGTGCTTGTTGCGGTACCATATCTAGAAGTTGTGGCTTGCTGCTTATCAGTTTGAAGTCGTTGTTGCTGCTGTGCCTGATATTGCGCTGCTGTTTGAGTTCGTTGTGTTTGAGAATCCACTGTTTTTATATTTTGTTTACTTAGATCCCTATCTACTGTGGTATTTAGCGTCGCCGGTTTCGTAGGATTGTCGTATTCTTTGAGAGTATTTACAAAATTTGCTATGTTCTTCTCTGAAGTTTCTATAATTGGAATATTACTTTTCATTAACAAGTTCATATCAAAGAGGCCATTCCCATTGGCAATAAAAGAAGTTTCAGATAATCCAAATTTAAGGCGTTTTTCATTACCTTTTAATGCAACTGCAAACCTTTTTGAGATATTATCTGCTCTTTTACCGAATTTTGCATTTGAGAAAAAGCTAACTATAGCATTCATAAAATGTGTCAAACTTTTATTAGCTGGGAGATTCATATGCAATTCTTTAAAGTTGGATATTTGTGATATTTCAGAAACGTTAAATTTAATGTCGGTATTTTGTGTTTGAGTTCGTAATATTTCTGTTTTGCAATTTCTATGAATGTAAACAGTTCCTCCAATAGGGATATCAATTGGTATCTTGAAGAAATCTCTATTGAGTGGTCTGAGTGATGCTTTGGATTTCAGTGCAAATAATATCGGTAGTACCAAGCAACAATCTAGAATATTGAAATTTTGTAAAGTGATAAAGGACGAAAAGGTTTCATCTTTGCTTTTATGGAATTGTAGTTCTTTACTTGAAACGAATTTATTCAACTTTTTTAGACACAGTTTAATATCGTCTAAATCTGCTTTAGGTGATATGTCGATGAAAATGCAACTGTTTTTAATTAATATTTCTGCATTTTTATGGAAAGCTCTTATTCTGTCCAGATTCTTCCAAATATCTTGAGACTCAAAGATATCTGAATATTGGTATCTTCTTTTCCTTGTAGGTAAATCAAAGGTGGTGTCGTAAGATCTAGGTCTCTTCTTTACAGGCATACTTCGTAGGCGCTCGGTACCACTCTTGTGTTCCTTTTTTGGTTCATCATATAATAAATATTAAATAGTTCATTTAAAGACTTTTTTTGTTCGTGAAGTAAAGGAAAGGAAAGTGCCGAGAACTACGTACATGTCCTACTTTTCGCTATGAATGCAAGAAAAGGTAGAGGGAGAATATATTTTGACTTTTTTAGTTATATGATTTTTGATTTTTGGAAATATACAATTATTAAGGATATATAGTGCTAGAAATATATGAAGATCCCCATGGTTTTTATTGATTTAAATTAATATTTTTTATTTTTTGATTTGAAAAATTCCTGAATATTATGAATTTACATTCTACTTTTCCTTTCTTCTTCTATCGTGCAGAAAATATACATCACAATATTTGTTATAGTAATAGTTATTCTTACAATCTTAAAGAGCAGTGACTTCCTTTACAACTTCATTGAAAGCATCTTTATATTCTTCTTCTTTAGCCTTAGCTTCTTTCTTCTTATTACTACCTGGAACGATGAACACCACCGAAGTTGGTCTCTTAGTGGCACCAGCAGACCCAAGATCTTGCTTAGATGGGACAAAGATGTATGGGACAGAGTTATCTTCACAGAGAACAGGTAAATGAGAAATGACATCTGCAGGAGAAATATCACCAGCAATGACGACCAAACCTTTATCACCCTTTCTCAAAGCCTTAACGACCTCTTTAACACCTCTCTTTACATTTTTAGCCTTTGATGCCTTCTTAACTGTCTTCAAGACTTTCTTATTCAATTTCTTGGATGCTAATGGTTTAGCAAATGGTAGAACCGCAGGCATTCTAGCATCGTAGTTATCGACACTCTTGGATTCTTTAGATTCTTTACTTTCTTTAGCCATTGTATCAACTATTTTACGGATGTATACGGAGGTTCGTTTTGATTAATCCAATATGACTTTTCAGGTACGTATTTATGTAGTTTTATATAAAGAGTTTCACCCTACAGTTACTGTTAGTAAAACCTATTAAATAATCAGTTAATTTACCTTACTAGTCTATATTATTTTGGAAAATTTCTCTACATTTTAGCGCTCATCGAAGAAACGAAAAAATTTTCGAGCTTTTCATTTCTACATAAATTCAAAAAAAAGTGTCAGCATATCGGAATGAAAATAAAAAAATGAAAAAGATAGGCGTCAGACGTCCTGTCACGTCGTCTTCTACGGTCCCTGTCACAGTCACTAAGTCTCGGAAAAGATGACTTAACTTAAGAATTAAATCTCGAGAATAAAAACACTTCCTCAATTCAGGCATTCTTTAAGTTTTAAATACGTCCATGCTGTAAATGGGTAGAACGACTTTTAATATCTGCTGAGGATGCAAACCGACTTGGCAGCCACGGATAGTTGTGTCTTTTGGAATGGTATTACAGAAGGAATAGTACGGTCTGATGATTCTGTTAAACTAAAGTAAAGTAAATATTCTGTAGATATATCTATGCTTCACGCAAGATGTACAATATATTGTTTTCTAAAACAAAATTACTACTGTAGATTTTTTTGAATTATGCCGTTGATTTTGAGTGACAATGTAAATTATAGTAAATTCGATCTTAGGTAAAAATTAATCTATGTATCACGTATCGGAGACACCCCTAGATTAATCCATAATAAAACCTATGAACGTCAGGCAATTGCTGACTATAGAAGCTACCAACACCTAGAAAATATTGTTGTGGGTCGGATCCAGGAAAAGTTTCAGTAGCGATATACTTTTTACGGATACATACAGTGTTTGTTTGGAATGGAAGCAATTTGGTAAGTGTTCTAGTGTCTAACTGATCAAGGCCCGTATCAATTTAGGTTTTATATAAACATCAAAGCATAATTAAAACAGACATGGATACTTGAGTTGGCATGAGTATGGTTGTGCTCGATATTTCTAGAGCTTCTAAACACCTTGCTTTAGCGCGACATTTCTTTAAGGTTTTAATATTTTATGTTGTACTTGTCTTTCCTGTTTTGCTTTAATTATTTACCTAATCTGGTAGAACGCTTAGCTTTCCTTGCTTTGTTTTGCGTAAGGTTCAATCAACTTTAAGGACTTTCACCTTAATTATAATCTTCGGTGTGGTTTAATTCTTGTTGATTGTATTTTTAGTCGTCTTACCTTCGCCAAGGTTTAGGCTTGCTAAAAGCTTGCTATAAAGATCTATAAATACAAAAACAAATGTGTAGTGAAGTGAACTTTGAAGATTCGACTTTACTACCCGTCGGCGAGGTCACGGATACTAGGTATCCGTAGACGAGGTCACGGATATGAGATATCCGTGGTTGAGGTCGCGGATGGTATATCGTCAGATCAAAGAGGATTCATAGCCTGTGTTTAGTTAGACTAACAAGGAGTTGAATCGAGATCTTCAGTATGGGGTTATCCTATTAGATAGCGTAATCCTGCAGGGTGTGTACGAGCTCTGGGAGAATCGTAACAACTGCGTCAAGTATTAGATACTTTCTGAAACAAGGGGTTGAGTCAAAGTCTTGAGAAGATCCAAGATCCTTCTAAGGGATATATATAAGAGGCAAGGATATCGTATATCCTGCATATGTAGTTTATGTAATGACATAGAACTAAGTAACAAACGAACAACGAAGTAACTAAGTAATTAAGTACTTTAAAAAACACATTCAAACCTTTCAACAACAACAACAAAATGAACAACAATCAAGATGTTCACAACAATTTGTCTGAGGACGTAGTCATGTCTGACGATGTCCCCAACGCTTTTACTACAAAATGTAAAATCCGCTCTCGGTAGCCAAGTTGGTTTAAGGCGCAAGACTGTAATTTGAAACACGAAATCTTGAGATCGGGCGTTCGACTCGCCCCCGGGAGATATTTTTTTTGGAGATTCAGGAATTGTCACGATTTTGTGATATATTACCTCACGATAATATATAAACCGCACTCTTATTTAACAGCCGAGTATAACTCAACTTACCCTGCACCTTGATCCTTTATAAAAAAATTATAGACGTCTATGATATGAAATCTTTTACGTCTGTTATGACCAGTTTGGGTGAAGTTGTGTCCTTATTATCTTGATTACCTTGATAATGAGTTACGAATCTGGTGTGTCTTATCTCTGATATTTCTACTTTTGAGAAATTAGAAGATAACGAATGCAATATCTACTATTCTATTATCTCTGTATCCAATATAAGCTCAATAGTTAGATCTATACCGGCAGATAATTATTACCAGTATCAAAACTTATATCTTGTAGCTCTTAAAATATACGTACACTAAGCTCGATGAATAGCAGATAATTATCAATCCTATGGATGTGTATTACTGTCTATCGGTGAGTAGTATGAGTAGTATGTTTATCGATGAGTATGTCTATCGATGAGTATGTTCCTTTCGGTGATGTGATGATCCTTTCGGTGAGGATCTGATGCGATGTTATGTGATGTAATGTTATGTGATGAGATATTATGTGATGGGATATAATATTCTCTTCTTTCTATGATCTAGGTTCCTAGGGATCTAGTTGTATATTTTCTTTTCTTCTCTTCTATAAATGAGCATCAAGATAACTTCAGATTCAAATTTTCCATTTCAATGTCTCTATATATATATATGGTATTCGCTGAAACTCATCGAACCCATTCAGAAAGCGATGCCATGGAAAATTTTCACTCGTTCACTTCGTTGGTCACCTTCGAGAAACGCGCCACGGAAAAGGCCAAATAGCCTAGAACGTGACAGGAATTCCAAAAATATAAATTGTAATTTTTAGTACGAATATTGAAAACAAAAAGATAATTTATTTCTTTTAACTGATAAGTCAGTGATTGCTAAAAATTTTTAATTTTGGGCTTTCTTTTTTCGTTTAAATTTGAACTGAGATGTATGGTAATTTTGTGTAAAAATTAAGATATGCCTGAACCTTAATTTTATATTATCAAAAATAAACAAATAATTAGATAACTGATAAGAAAGATAAGAAGTTAACCGCTAATAACTCTTATCATAGAACATCGATAAGGAAAAAAATAGCCTATGTTATATATAAGAGATAAAGGATTATTAAAATGACAAGTCGAGCCAATTTATATTGTGTATTTGGAGGGAACCCCCCCTCTAACTTTCATCTCCAAACAAGTACGAAATGTCAGCTACTTGGGAAGATATAGTCAAAGAAAAACGATCTCAATTGTACAATAAAATTCCCAAAGAATGGAGATTTGATGAGAAAATACTAAATCGATTAAAAGCAGATAAGACAAGTCTTTCTAAAAACTTAGATCTGGTATGCCCAGAACTTGAAAACGAAATAACTCATTCAACGATTCTAAAGCTAAAAGAAAAAATCTCATCAAATACTTTAACCTGTTATCAAGTGTCATATGCTTTTTGCCATAGAGCTGCTTTAATCCATCAGGTTTTAAATTGTCTTTCGGAAATAATGTTTCAAAATGCTCTAGAATATGCAAAAAATTTAGATATCAATAAATCGAAGATCTCGGAGTTACCACCCTTATATGGCATCCCAATATCATTAAAGGATCAATGTAACGTTGTCGGCGTAGATACCACGCTTGGATACGTATCGAGAGCAATGAAACCTAAAGAATTGAACGATGAATCTTTGATCGTTACATTATTAGAAAGTTTAGGTGCGGTTACTTATGCCAAAACAACTGTACCTCCCTCCATGATGGCTACAGAAACTAATTCCAATCTGTTTGGATATACACTCAATGGATTAAATCAAAATTTTTCAACTGGCGGTTCCTCTGGAGGCGAAGGTGCTCTAATTAGTTGTTCTGGATCTTTGTTAGGACTAGGTACCGATATTGGAGGATCTATTAGAATTCCAAGCTCTTATCATGGATTATTCGGATTGAAACCAAGTACTGGTAAAATTCCATATTTAAAAGTAGATAATTCATTCGAGGGTAGAGAAATAATCCCAAGTGTTATAGGGCCTTTGGCTAAAGACTTAGATGATTTACGATATTTCTTGGAAGTAATAGTCAATCATTGTAAACCCTGGAAATATGACGTGAATTGCTCACCATATGAATTTTCACATTACAAGGACTACGAACTTCGAAAAGAAAAGGGGAAACCTTTTATTGTCGGGATATGGTATGGTGATGGAGTTATTACTCTGCCACCTAGCGATTTAAGGGCATTAAAATATTGTAAGGAGGTAATCGATCAAGCACTCATCGCTGGTGAACATATTCGCACAATGGAATGGGACCCGCCTGTTGAATTAAATAAGGAGCTCCATGACCTCGCTATGGAAGCAGATATCGCAGATGCTGGTAATGAAATCTCTTTGGAATTTTCTAAAAGTGGCGAACCAACAATAGATATTTTAAAGCCTATGGTTGAAATAACCAACTCTCATACATATTCAGTAAATCAATGGTGGGATTTGAGCAGACGTTGTTATATTACGAAGCAAAAGTTCAGGGAGTATTATAATTCATTAGCTGAAGATCAAAGACCCGATGTTATCATTGCACCAACGACTTTGACAGCGTTTCGGCCGGGCGATATGATGAAAACCTCATTGAGATACATTTTGTTTGTGAATGTTTTGAATTTTCCTTCACTATCTATTCCAGTTGGCAATGTTGATTTGATGAAAGATCAAAAAATGGATGTCACAACGGCACTGAATCCTGAAGATGAAATGGTGATACAATATTGGAATTCATTGGTTGATTCAGGTGAGGTTGAGAATTTCCCTATCGGTTTGCAAATTATTAGTCCAATTTTCCAAGATGACAATGTTTGTCGATTTGGCTCGTGGTTAATGCATAAAATTGATAAGAAATAAAAGTGTCTAGTTTGCTCTTAAAGTTCAGTATTAGTGTTCATGAATATAAATTCTATAAAGTGTGTAATGTCAAATATTAAATTTTTTTTTATTGTAAAATAGCTTCAAATTGTGGTTTACCAACGCCGTATTTCTTTTTCAAAACATCTTGGAATATATTATTGTTCAATGGATTATGTTCTCTCTGATAGGAATAAAGTTCATTAGCAATATCTTGGTCTTCTTCATCTCCTAAATATGTGATGGCTAAACCTGTATTCCCAGCACGACCTGTCCTACCTATTCTATGAACATAATCCTCGAATGTTTTTGACATTTGGAAATTGAAAACAGTGGTAACATTCGGAATATCTAACCCTCTTGCTGCGACATTAGTGGCAATTAAAATCTGAACTCTATGCGATCTAAGTAATTGTAAAGAATGTTCTCTTTGTTCTTGTGATTTTGAACCATGCAAAACCGTACATTTGAAAGCAGATCTCGAAGATGAATAAGAGGTGCGTTCATTTTGAAATTTATTTGCAAGCCAATCTGCCGTTGATTTATAATTGATAAAGATGATAACCAATTCATTAGGATGACTTTTTAATAGTGAAACAATCTTTTGATATCGTTGTTCTTCAGAAGGACAATATTCAATAATTTGTCTGATTTGTGGTATTGAGCTTTTTGAACCATCAGCGTTAATAATTGCGTTTATTGGTTGATTTAAATAACCTCGAGCAATTTTCTCAATGGGTGTTGACATTGTTGCTGTGAACATCAAAATTTTATAATTAGTTAAAACATTCTCAATCTTAATTTGGTTTAAAATACTTTTCAGTTGATCTTCAAATCCTAAGTCGATCATTTTATCTGCTTCATCAAGCACTAAAAATGAAATCTTCTGAATAGTTAAGATATGATTTTCTAAACATTCAATTAGTTTCCCTGGAGTTGCAATCAGAAGGTCACATGCTTTTTCATTTAAATTTCTTGATATTTCTTCCAAAGAATAACCGCCGACTATAGAACATGTATTAAAATTGTATGATGGGCGTAAAAAGCTAATGATTTTATCTGCCTCTGATTGAATTTGTTGAGCCAATTCTCTAGTTGGTACTAAAATCAAACTCATTGGGCCATCAATTTTTTTCAGATTTATTGGTTTGTCGCCTGTTTCTAATAGTTTAATCAAGATTGGTAAAATGAAAGCTAACGTCTTACCAGACCCAGTAGAAGCGACACCAATAAAATCTCTATCATTTTGCAATAAGATATTTGGGATCGTTATTCTTTGAATTGGAGTTGGATCTTTGAAATTTAATTTATTTATCAATATATCGTCTAATATCGGGGGGAGTAATTTCAGCTCATCCCAGTTTCTTAAAGGCGATTTAATTGAACTAGAATCACCGCTTTTAATTGTAATATTGAAATCCTCTCTTAAGATTCTCCAATCTCTGGGTGTCATTTCACTTAATGATTTTTCTTTCCAATGTTTCCCCATGTAATCTAATTCTTTCTTATTTTTATTACTATTATTCGGTAACATGAACTTTCTTTGTACAATCGGAGTGTAATCTTGAAGCGTATCTTCATCTGCATCCCAATCAAATTGAAATCGACGATCTTTTGTTGATTTTTTGGTATGTATTACTGTTTTTGTAAAGCATGTTTTTTGTCCTGTATTGAAAGGATTGTCATAGGCTTTTTCTTCATCAACATCGGTCCTTTGAACAGAAACATTTCTTGTTGCCGTTGAGGATATTATCTCATTAACAAGCTCCAAATCTGGATCAATACTTGACCGCTTGTTGTTTGATTCCATATCCTGAATCAAACGATATCTTTCCTCCTTTGATAAAAACTTTGGTTTCTCATCACCATTGGAAGCAGTGTTTTTGGTTACTTTATTCGTAGCAATAGTAGAGCCTCCATTGCTTAACTGTTTTTTCCTATTCAGCAAGGTGTTTATATCGACAGGTCTGCTCATATTGCACCCTTGATATTCGTGGAGTTTTCGTATCTTTTGACGGTTCTCTAACCATCGTCCTGTTGGTTTTTGCCACTCCTAACAAAACTATATCTTGAAATGTTAAATAGTCATTTTCGCCTTTTCGCCTTTTGGTTTCGCCTGCCCGGGGTTCTCCAAAAAATGAGGAATTGTATAAAATAAGATCCATTTAAGCACTGTTTTCTTGGTTTGACACAAGTTGGTTACACACTGCTTGGGGATCTGCTCGTTTAAGTAAGTAGAACAGCCAATAAATACACACAGACACTCTCCTTATCAATCATGACTGAATGTTCTGTTAACAACAACCCTTTGGCAAGATTAAACAATGTTACTCAGAAGGATAACGCATCCATCGCGAATACCAATTTACTCCAAGGCGGCGACCGTTACAATAACAGCCGTTACCTTCAACAGGACCAACAAAGAGGTCCCGTTTTTGATACAGGTCAAACACATGTTTCGGACACAAGTAAGCAACACATCAACAACTTTTTCCATGGTTCATCTAATGCTCTTCCGAACCAAAATGGACAACATTTGAGTCCTCTCAACTTAACCCCGAACACGATAATGATGACTCATGGAAACACTTTGAACACTACTAGCCCTCAATATAATATCCTAACTAATAACTCTGCTTGGTCAAATGAGTTTCAAAATAGTAGTAAGAATAGCCGCGTCACAGCCGATAAACCATCTGTATTGTCGTCATCTTCATCGTCTTTCCGCCCGCAGCTGCAACCATCCTCACAGTTGGTAAATAATTTCGGACCCACTTCATCATCCAGATTCTTAAATAACAACAGCATTAATCAGCCATTCTTATCACACCCACCTGCACACCAGCAAAAACAAAAACAGTATCAACAAGAAAATACAAACTGGGATCAACAATTCCATGACTTAGAAACGGAAATCTCCAAAAATCTGAACATAGCAAAGGACGATATCGATCATCAACAAAACAGTACTATCGATGAAAATGTTAATGATGACGATATAAATCAATACCAATCAGAATTTCAGAAAGTTTGGGATACACTACACGAAGAGAATGAAAATTTAATTCCATCCATTTCACAAATGAATACAAACAATTTCACCACTTCGATGAATTATCAATTCTCTACTGATACCACTGAATCCAAGAATCAATATCTACATAACCCTAATGCCTATGAAATCGGTTGTATATTGATGGAAAATGGTGCAAAGTTAAGTGATGCAGCAATGGCATTCGAAGCCGCAATTAAACAAGATATGAACCATGTACAAGCATGGTTGAAATTGGGGCTTGTTCAAATACAAAATGAGAAGGAGTTGAACGGAATTGCCGCGTTAGAAAGTTGTATTAATTTGGATCCTAATAACTTGTTAGCAATGGAAAATTTAGCTATTAGTTACATCAATGAAGGGTACGACATCAGTGCTTATAATATGTTAAATAAATGGCTTGATATCAAATATCCAGAAAATGCTGCAAATGATGATAGCACATTAATTAATGAAGAATTGAAAGATAATAAGAATAGGAATTTAAATGATCTAATCTTAAAGAAATTTTTAAAAATTGGCCAGATTAATAATAATGCGAATGATGCAGAATTCCAATTATGTCTCGGTTTATTACATTACTCCAATGACGACTTTGATAAGACTTTAGAATGTTTCCAAAATGCGTTGAAGATTAATCCAAATGATGAATTGATGTGGAATCGTCTTGGTGCATCGCTTGCTAATTCAAACAGATCTGAAGAAGCCATTAAAGCTTATCATAAGGCAATAAATTTGAAGCCATCATTTGTAAGAGCAAGATATAATTTAGCTGTAGCATCAATGAATATTGGATGTTATCAAGAGGCTGCAGGACATCTCCTAACAGTGTTAAAAATGCATCAAGTGCATGGACAAGATAATACTAGTGTTAAGACAGATACTGCAGTTTTGGAGACTTTGAAAAGAGTACTTATTGCCATGGATAGAAATGATCTTCTAGATAAAGTGTACCCTGGGATGGATCTAAGTCCATTCAGCAAGGAGTTTGCATTTTAACAAAGTTGCGTTTCGATACATCATTATCTTTTTTATAGCCTATGCATAACTAAAAACACACTCATATATATATTTCATTTCCTTTAATTATATTCACATTTTATTCTCCTGTATTCCATCAAAGATAAGTTAATCTCCATCATAATGATATAATGATCAATTGTGACACCGTAGCGAATGATAAGAATAACGATTTTTTAAGAATTGACGCGTTTCGTATCTCTTTTAGGAAAATACGTGGGTATTCACCAATATTAAAAAAATGAAAAATAAAAAATGAAAAATAAAAGTAAGATTGCTGTAGAATAAGATCAGTGAGTGATCAGGTGCATAGCCGTGAAAACACATCATACTTACTGATCTGTGTACCGGATCTAGTTGTCTGTACCCAATACAAATCTTCATTTCTTTCAATTGGTCATAATACACTGATATAAACCTGTCAGTTTAGCATAAAAAACACGTAGCAAACAGCATAATACAACATTACCATAATGCCATCGCCGCATAACAATCTTTATGATGGGGACGACGACGATTATAAAGATGGTAAGTCGAAAAGAAGGCTTTCTAAATGGCAATATTTCATAAGGAACAAACTAACTCAATTAGAACAACTATGCAACTTTCACAAAATACTACAATATAACGTTGGGCAGAACCCTAAGAAAACATTGACGATTTTTTCCCTTGTCATTCTTATCGTATTCTTTTGTCTTAAAGGTACGTTGTTTGGATCAGATACTTCAACGTATGCATCAGGAATATTGAAATCATCCACTTCGAGCATGGGGAAAACTTCTGCTAATTTGAACATTCAAGATTATTATGATGAGGATAAATTCTTCGATTTACAAATGAAAAAATCCAAATGGAAATTTTGGCAAAAAGATCCCAAGATTGTTATTATACTTGCTGCCAATGAAGGTGGTGGGGTCTTAAAATGGAAGAATGAGGAAGAATGGGCTATTGAAAAATTATCCATTAATGATAAGAAAAAATATGCAAAGAGACATGGGTATGGATTAACTATTAAGGATTTAACTATTGCTAAAAGATATTCCCATGAATATAGAGAAGGATGGCAAAAAGTGGATATATTGAGACAAACAAAGAGAGAGTTCCCAAATGCTGAATGGTTTTGGTGGTTGGACTTGGATACTTTGATTATGGAACCTGATAAATCTTTAGAAGATCATATTTTCAATAGATTAGATTCTATTGTGGATAGGAGCCTGAATGAGTTTAATCCATTGGGATTGGAACAAGATATTCCATATTTAGATACATCTCAAGATTTAGAATTTTTGATTACTCAAGATTGTGGTGGGTTTAACTTAGGTTCATTTTTCATAAAGAACACAAAATGGGCTGATCTGCTGCTGGATATTTGGTGGGATCCTGTTACTTATGAACAAAAACATATGGTTTGGGAACATAGAGAACAAGACGCTTTAGAATCTCTTTATGCTACACAATCGTGGATTCGTTCTAAAGTCGGATTTTTACCATTAAGATCCATTAATGCATTCCCACCAGGAGCATGTTCTGAATTTAAAGATGATCCAAGATATTTCTACAACCCAAATGATCATGACTTCCTTGTAAATATGGCTGGTTGTAATTTCGGTAGAGATTGTTGGGGAGAAATGAAATATTATACCACTCTTTTAGAAAAGATGCACTCTAAGTGGTACTCTAGATTTTTCTGAACTCATTATATATATATATCTATCAATATAAAAACATCATGTACTAATAGATTTATTCTTAAGATCCATTCATCAAATGCATCATATGGACTATATATTATCGTTTTGTTATCACATAGAGTTTACACAGCGTTGACAATCTTTTAGCGGTTACCTTTCCGGATTTTCGGAAACTGCTCGTGTGATACTTTCCCATCTTGAAAAATGTATGTAATGTTATTCTTAAAAATTGATGGTTACGGATCCAAAAGAATACAAATGACAGAAGAAATAGAGGTGAGGGTGATCTTGGAAGAATAAAGTGAAAACAGAACATTGATTGAAATATGGCCATACAGTCTTTACTAATTGTCAACAAATCAGGAGGTTTAATTTATCACAGGAATTTCACAGGAACAGGCAGTCATGAACAACAAAAACAGCCATTGAATAGCAATGATTATTTAATTCTAGCTAGTACATTGCATGGTGTCTTTGCTATAGCTAGTCAGCTAACCCCAAAGGCATTGCAACTTTCACAGACACAGATCGACTATACGATACCTTATATTCCTAATCTCGGCACTTCAAGTGGGGCCGCAAATGCAACATCATCCGGTGGTAGAGGATCGAATATTGGTAAATTAGGAAGTTTTAAAGGCGATGATTTCTTCAAAGATTCATTTACTAGTTGGAATAAGAGCGGGTTAAGACAATTATGTACAGATCAATTTACTATGTTTATCTATCAAACCATGTCAGGCTTGAAATTTATTGCCATCAGTTCCACAGTAATGCCCCAGAGACAAGATTTAAATCCTGATCGTAATAAGAACATCAATCCAAATAATTTGGCCATTCAAGTTGCTGACAACTTTTTAAGGAAAGTTTATTGTTTATACAGTGATTATGTTATGAAGGATCCATTTTATTCTATGGAGATGCCCATTAAATCTGATTTATTTGAGAAAAAAGTAAACGCAATGATAGATAACATAAGTTGAGAGAAAACGTAAAATACAAAGACATGAATACTTTGCTATATCTTTGGTGGATAGTTCACTTTGAAAATACTAATTAGAAACTCCTTCTATACAATCACGGCTGACTTTACGAATATGTCATAAAACCAGGAAGTGGGCCTGTTGACATAACTCATGTATCAGACCTTAAAAAATTGGGCTATATAGGCATCATATGCTTACATTGAACCTAACAAACTAGTACGTTTTCATTTTGGTATGTTACTTAAATTTATATTGTAATATACAATGTACTTAATTTACCAATAACTTTCTTGCGTATTCATTTTTAGATATATTGCTTTTATAAGGTTTTATGATATACAATAGAGATTAAGGGAAGGAAAATATCTATTTATGTTGGTAAGATCGTATTTTCCTGCTAGGTACCATTATACGATTAAAGCTTTATATATTTTATTTGTAGGAATATAGACAATTAGTTCATGAAGAACAAGTAACCGTCGAAGAACTGATAATACCCATTTACAACGTTCAGTTAAAATTGTCATTGTGTATATTACGGTAAATAATATTACCTCACCTGCGGCATATAACATTGTTTTACTATTTTTAGATACAATCCTCTTCAAGCGAGGCACTTTCAAACGTTAAATAGTATATTATATTTCGATGAGCGTCATTCATACTTTACAATTGAGAATGTGCATCTAAAAACTTAATTAATGTACTAGCATAATGTTACATTTGAAAATTTCGAAGTCCAGACTCAAGAAGTCCACGAAGTAGTAAGTTACACACCCCACAAATAATATAGAAACAAAGGACAGTTCTATATATAGTTTTTTAATCCCCTTCTGGGTATTCGAAAATTTTAATAGTCTTCTCTTGGTGACGTACATTTATAGTTTTACCTTATAACGTTTAAAATCAGATACCCGCCAAGCCTTTTGCAGTTAAACTTTACGTAAAAAGTTACTAATAAAGAAAAACGCATTACCCTACTTTCCATTTTCACCCAGACATTACGCCGCCATTTTGAAAGAGAAATGCCGAAATTCTTAATCTGGGAGTCGTAAGTTACGACTCGCAGCCAATTATGAGCGTTTGCAAAGAACGTTATTTTTATGCACCTATGCTTCGAGATTGAACTTCGAAGGGAGTAGGGGCGTTACAAAATTGGCCTTTCTTTTTTTGAGGAGACAATGTTTTCTTTTATCCCTCTCGAAGTACCACAGTCAAGGGACACGCATGTTTATGAAACCCTGCAGTCTGTAAAACGTTAATACTTGAAGACTTGTGCCTACTCTTGTACGTAAGGTTGTCTCAAACACACGAACCCCTTCGTATTTCCTCTTACCGGATGTAATACGGATAATCCGTAAGAGTGTTGTCGCTTACGTGGTGACTGCGCAAAAAAATAGACATGTTGATGTGAAATATTTGACTAAGAAGAGCTGCGCACAATACAAACAGTTTTCTTTATATTTCTACGGTGTGCTGTAATGGAATGATTCACTTACAATGGTTTCCCTCGAGATAAATGGAGTTTCTCAAATTGAATGTCCGTACATACTTTGGGCTGTTCTTCATATATTTAAAACGTATATCTAAGAATATTTAAATGTTCGATAACTATCGCCGGTAGTTTCAATTCCAAAGAACGCTAACCGTTGACGATCTTCATTCCCATTTAAAATACACATAGGGCCAAGACGGAATCTCAATACAAGACGATGCTGGAGAATTGTCGAATAAATAATTACGAGATAATTTCTCAAATCGGTTCCGGTTCTTATAGCCTGGTGTTTCATGTGAAAAACACTGTAACAAATGACGATCTTGCCTTGAAATGTATATTCAAATCAAATATACCACAAATGTTAAATGACAACAGTATCGATGAAAGGAAGAAACAAGCAATATATCAAAATGAACTGGAAACTTATTTTAAACAGAATAACAACGTGTTATTCCTACCAAACATCGACTTAGAATCCATTATGAATCTAACGGATGCCCAGTTATCACAGATACCACACTATAGGGAAATTGCTCTACATTTG
Organism: Naumovozyma dairenensis CBS 421; assembly: GCF_000227115.2. Lineage (NCBI taxonomy): Eukaryota > Fungi > Ascomycota > Saccharomycetes > Saccharomycetales > Saccharomycetaceae > Naumovozyma > Naumovozyma dairenensis. The sequence goes on from NC_016481.1 coordinate 1,199,863, forward strand.
AAAGTTCATGAGCATAAGAATATCGTAACTATTCATCAAGTGTTACAAGGGACAAATATTACCTTCATGTTGATGGATTATTATCCAATAGATTTATTCACGTCAGTAGTAGATCAGAGACATTTCGCGAATGACGGACTTCTAATAAAGAAGGTATTCTTACAGCTTTGTTCAGCTTTGAAGTACTGTCATAAAAGGAACATTTTTCACTGTGATATTAAACCGGAAAATTTACTATTAGATTCAAATGATAATGTTTACGTATGTGATTTTGGATTAGCAACAAATTCCAATTATTTCACTCCGAACGTTTGTATAGGAAGTTCATATTATATGGCTCCTGAACGATTACTTTATTCCAGTGATGATCATAATAATTCAATTACAAATGAGACTACCCCTTTATTACCAAATTGTAAAGGTGACATTTGGTCCCTTGGAATAATATTAATTAATTTGGTATGTATAAGAAATCCATGGTTAAAAGCCCATCAGTTGGAGGATACAACATTCCATTATTTTGTAAAGGATTCCAATGTTTTGAAAAAAATCTTACCAATAAGTGATGATTTGTATGAATTACTATTGAAAATGTTCGAATTGAATCCATATCATAGGATAGTGTTAGATGAATTAATGGTCGAAATGGCGAATATTAAACATTTTGAAATCGATGGACCTTTACAAAATGTTCCAATTTTATCGAAGGAATCATATGAACAATTTTCATCATTCTCTGTTTCTCAATCAACTTCTTGCTCTACACAAAAGAAAGAGCGACTCCTTGTATCTCCCGCAAAAAATATCACGGCTAATAACTATAGTTCATATACCACTGGTGCCCAAAATGAGCCCTTAAATTATAGCCATATAGATGATAACAACCGTCTATCTCCGTCATTAGATACCACACCGTACGACTCTGATACCAATGATGCTTTACTTAATAAAGGACTGCTATCGCGTAATACTGGCGTGATAGGGACAATACCAACAATAGTCACTGGATCAGGAGCAGAGATGACGACAAGAACTATCAGACAACCCATACCACATTCTTCATCGACATCCTCTGTGTCTTCCTTATCAAATAACAGGCCTGAAGATCATATACCAAGGAATCTACCAGGTGTAACAAGGTGCGAGGAACAGTTAACACACTAACAGAAATCAGCTGGAAGGATTTCTCATAAAGATAAAGAATGATTATATTTAATGTTTTTTTTTTTTTAATAATCTACATCTACTTTTTTATAATATATACGAATTTCTAACGAACTTTTTGACGATTCTCATAATTATTATTTCCTCTAATTTTTTAAAATTTTGCTGCATAATTCTATAGTCTCATCTTCAATATGTTCAAATGTTTTACCATCCAACTTAACAATAAAACAATGTTGTTCTTTTTCAACATCGGGTAATTCCAAATCATTAAATTGAGATTCCATCATATTTTCCTTCATAAAATGACCCATTCTTTGTTTCAATCGTCTTAAAATTTCAATCTTACTAGCATACAAGAAAATGAAATAAAAATCCCCATTTGGCCAAACATTTCTAATTCTATCTCTATATTTCTTCTTCAAACTAGAACAACTAATAATTGTTTGACCATCATCCTTCTTAGCATTCGAACCAGCTGTCTCAGCAATCTTCTCTAGCCAACCCCACCTATCTTCATCACCTAGTGGAATCCCATGAGACATTTTCTCTACATTAGCCGCTGGATGTAAATCATCACCTTCGACAAATTCAAGCTTGGGGAAATCTTTCTTAAACGTACGAAGAATTAAGTCGGCAATTGTAGATTTACCTGTACCTGCTGTACCGGCCAATACTATAATCTTTTCTCTTTGAGTTGATGAATCGGTTGTAGTCATTTTCTTGTTTCTTGTTTTTTGCTTCCTGATATTTCTATATATCTATACGTCAACCACACGATACCCTTATCTAAAACGAAAGATTCGCCTTCTCGAAACGTACCTGATTGATTGAAATTGAGAGTTTATAAACAATTCTCTTGTTTCTTCTGCTCCTTGTTTATCAGTGGACAAGTTACTTACTATCCCTTTCTTATGAACAGCAGATTTGGAGGGGAAAGAGAATTTTGTTCAACTTCATGACATAAGCTGAATATAGTAGTTGGAATAGGTTTCCTGCTGGATTTGGTGAGATTGTTCTTGCTGTCTCTTGGCGGCGGTAGGTTGTGCGTCGAGCTCTGAGGGATAACTGCGGGGTTATGCAAGCGGTGTTTAAATATATTTCTACGTGCATAGCGTACGTGATGTAAAAAAAATGGATTATAAAATATCCAATAGACAGTGGTTGATTCTATCAACTGATTCGTTTATAATATAGTCTCCATTGCCTAAACAGCTGAGACTAAGTCATATATATAGTAAGCCTCAAAGTTCAATATTTTACATAGTTTAACTATAGATACACTTTACGAATCAACAAAATAGATGTAATAAAAAAAAGTATGGATATATTCTAAACTCTATATGGCATTGCCGTCCCGCCCTGAGCAATAACCAATTTCTTGCAATGGGCTGCTTTGCTCTCAAGACGAGATATACGGTCTGGTGAGCACTTTCAACGACGGTTGTAGCAAATTTTATTACTTGCTGAAAGTTCGAAAACAAAATCTAACGTTCCCCATAATTTAATTATCGATATTCCCGAATTGGGTAAAATAATATTGAAGAATTCCGACGGAAAGTATTTTAACAGCTACCACTAGTCGCGGAAATTCTTTCTTCGTGCTCGGTAGCAAGGATTCCAAGGAAGAAAACCAAGTTACTAATACAGCACTGTTCATCAGATAGAAAGGCAAATCAATTCGTATATAAAACGAAGGAAAGCTTGTGATGAATTTTGTAGGCTGGGGGCGATAATAGACACATAGTTTTTAATTACATGATTTTTAAAAAAAAATTAGCTTTAAATCTATTCAGTAAATATACTTATAATTGCGTTCAATGAAGGTTAGGATTGTAACGATTTTTCAACCCGAGAGAATAGATCCCACGAGGTTCACATATGACTTCAAAAGCTGGCTTATCCAGATAGTTTCTCTCACTGATAAAGGCCGTAGATCAGAGAAGATACAGGGTACAGTTACGCCTAACCTTACGTTAATGTGTGTAGCGTTATATGTGGTTAGATACCTAATAATTGTAGACATGAACCTGCTTGTCCTCCTCCATATATGTGTAATTAATGTTTTTTTATGTAAAGCTATTCAATATTCAGGGAGTTCTTGGTCGAAAATGGTCAGTTCAATTGCAAGCAAGAACCGCTGTTTGCAGCTCGGATATGATAACCATAAACAGTCTACTTTCCTCTCTCACTAAAACAAAGAATATATAGCATATGGTTGCATGCGTTTCGTTGTGTTCTCTGTCATTGAGCGCTAATGCCCATTAGCGGAGAGTCTCAGGGATGGATGATGCAAATTGCATGCAAATGTACGTAAGATTCTAAAACATGGAAGTGAATGGGAGCTCGGCGCCATGTTGGATAACTAAATCTATCAGTCTTTCATCTTTACTCTCGTGCAAATAAGGCCAGAATGCTGAATCAGATAAAATATTTTGTAAATCATCCGAGTTATAATATCTTCTCCATATTTCTGAAATAATAAAATAGCGTCGATTTACATTCTCATTTTTTCCTAGAGGCATTGCTTTCAGTACTAAATCTACAATTTGTTCCAAAAAGAAACAGTCTTTCGTTAAATTTCCACTTGCCAAAAACTCTACAAGGAAACGTAAGGTCTCCCATAATTCGGTCTCCTTGATGTGTGAATTATCGAAATAATGTTGAAGAGCGCCAAGGAACAGCCTTTGAACAATATGAATTAAATTGAATATGGACGAACCATCTATAGGAAACATGCCAAAATAGGAAAAGATTGCACGAATAAATGTCTTTTTACCAAATAGGAGATCATGCCTTTGATATATAAAATCTGGAAGATCCCCATTAAATTCTTTTATATTCAAGTCAAACAAAGTTGATAATAATTGGTCTTGATCAATTGTCGGATCCTCCAAGAATTGCTTTTCAATATTCTTTTCTACATTTGGATGAATGAATCCATTGATAATTGGAAGTATATATTCATAGTTTGCAATGAAGTAATTGGTGAAGAATTTATCATCAAATACGGTTGGCGAAAGGTATTTAACCTTCGACCTCTGAACGGGATTTTTATCAGTTAACAAGGCATGAGCAGATAGGAATTCAAAAGGATCCCATAAGTATTTCTCCCAAAAAAGGTCAGAGACTAAAGTTGGGTAAGGTCGAAGAAACCTATAAAATGTTTTATTTACCAAAGGTAACGAGTTGACATCTTGTGACAAAACGAATATCCTTTGTATAATTTCTCCCGGAAGAGCTTGCAAATTTATCTTTTCAGTGGCCCTTATCTTACGGGTTAGCTCTACTGTCATTGTAGGATTAGTACGTACATCAGTTTTGTCTATAGCATGAACCACATATAGATCACTGGTGGTTGCTGACCGATCTTTGGCTCTGTGAGCTTTCCGATGGCGGGCATCATAATACACTGGAAATTCATCATGATGTTTTATTTTTCTCCTCTTATGATGCCTGGTAGGATATCCAACGGTTGTGAACCCCATTAGTATCTCTCAAACTTATCAGCTGTCTTCACCATTTGCCCTTACCGAGTTGATAAATGTGAAAAGTTTCACTGCATTTTGTACGTTTGAGTGAAGCTCATCTGTGTTTTCTATGCCTCCAGATAGTTTTAGGTCACGTTTTTATGCTTAAGGTTAACAGAACGTTATTACAGAACACTAAGAAGAAAAAGGCCGCATAAACCAAAAAATGGTCTGAGGAAAAGTTTTCACACGACAAGTTTTTCCGAATAAAATTTTTGGAATTGAAATTTCCGCCCATTGTTCTCATTCTGTTCTTCTCGTAACAAAATAACAAAACCAAAGTTCTTCCTGGTAAACTTTTTAGTTACTTTTTCCCCGAGAACTTCGCAGAATTTCCAACTAAAATAAACATAAATTTTTCAGTTTATTCGAGGAAAGTTCCACAGAAAATACCGTGCAAAGGGCAGGTTCCGTGGGTCGAAGCAATTTGCTTTAACTTTAAGAATATTAGAACCTATATCTGCCGTGAAGAGAAGTGGGCTTTTTCTGTAAACAGCCGGCTACCTTTACGTATTGTTTACCTCTTGGTTATTTATTTATTTATTTGCTTGTTTGTTTATTTGTTTGTTTGTTTTTGTTTACCACGAACCAAAGATAGATTTCTACCTTTATTAGAAGAACTCTTTAGTAACAAGATCGTGGAATTTTGTACTGAGTTTGAAATCTAACGATCATCACTTTCTATACCATATTGGATTTGAGCCTCAAACAACGTCAAACAAGTTGCCTTATTATTTTGAATTGCAAGTGAAATTACGATCGGCATACATATGACTAGAAACCAGATATAGAAAGAAATTATGACTGTCTCTAAACCTATATCAACCGTTCTATTGGTAGGTAATAACCCGAATATAACATTCTATACATCAAGATTACAAAATGCAAATAATAACCTAGATTTATTCCATGTGAGTGATTCTAAATCTAACATTTTTAGCATTGAAACGGAAACTTATGGTAAGGAACAATTTGAATTGGATAATCATTTTACTTCCATCGACCATTTAATTGAAGCTTTAAACCAAATCTCCTCAGGTCAAATTTTCTTCGATTTGATCATTTTGAATGCCTCTTCTTTACAACAATTATCCTTAATATCCTCTCAGCTAAAACATTTAATTAATCAAGATTCTATAATCGTTATAGAATCATCAGGTTTCATTCAAATAGATTCTTACTTCAACGGGCTAGACTCTCAAAACATTATAGTCAATATCTTATCCGATTATAATATTTGTCAGATAAATCCAAATGGATATAAACAGTTAAATAACAAGTCAACTAATTCTAAATTTTCATTAACTTTGGGAAAAAGTGACAATATAAACAGCATTGAATATCCAAAGGAAACTAAAACAAAATTACAAAATCTTGAAACTTTCTTAAAGAAATTCTTTACCAATGATACAATCGACTTTTGTGATTATTCACCTTCCAAATTTTCTACCAAGGAATGGTCAATGGCCATCCCAAAAATTTGTTTGGACCCTCTCTTAGTTTTACTAGAGGAAAACGAACCAACTGATCTGTTAGATAACATCCTTGCAAAACCATTAATATCCGGATTAATAACTGAAACAATGACCATAGCAAAGACACTAAACGTTAAATTAGATACTAACATTGATAACGAAGATAAAATCTTGAAGGTTTGGAGCGATAATTATTCAGAAAATACAGAAGGTAAGAATGAAAACGTACCTTCAATATTGTACCATTTCATTAATAAATCAAATATACCTTTGAATTTTGATTTATTGGTCTTACAACCAATTTTATTAGCTGATAATTTCGGTATTAAGACTCCATATTTGGAATTTTTGTTCGCTATGTTATCACAATTTGAAAAAATTAATTTAAATCAATCGAAATGGTTTACTAGAACAATCGATTATAATAGTCTTTTGAAGGAAAATGATGAATTGCGAAAGGAACTGAAGACCAATAAGAAAGTGTCGAACGATGAAAAGATTGAAAATGATTTGAATGCTAAACAATTTTTAGACAGGATTAATGAATTACAAGGTCAATTAGATGCGTCCAAATGTGAAATTGAAACATTGAAGGCCTCGATTAGTCATTCTAATGAAGACAACCCTTCTGCGGGATTAGGTATTATCAAATCTAAAAGTAATAATAATAGTATTGAGCCTGATCACGATAGAAGTCTTGTAGCTCCTTCTATGATAAGTGAGAGAAGCCAAGAAAAACCATTGGATATACCAAGTTATAACAACAATAATAAGGATAATAAGGATAACTCCTTGGAAAACGATGAAAAAGAACAATCCTTAAAAGAAAGGGAAATTGAATTACAAAGGAAAGAACTAGATTTGAAACAAAGGGAATTAGTATTCAAGCAACAATCTATTCTCCAGCAACAACGTCAAATAACTCATAAACAGCAACAGTACTACCAATCGCCTCAGTTGCCAACTGAAACATTTGCCACTCCGCCAAGATCACCTGTCATTAACAACCATAGTTCTAATGACTCAAGGAAAGCTTCTTATACAAAACTCCATAATATCAATAAGAATGGACGTAGTACTTCCAACACTAATCCGACATTATTAGCAAATAACTTTGTGGATCCAATTTCCTCAGGATTGCCTCCATTGCAAACTTCAAACATGGATAGCTTTGGTGAATCGTCATCTTCACCAAATGTTCCATATCATCAACATCACGCTATAAAACCAACAAGTAGGAAAAATAGAACAAGTAATATGCCAAGGATTGGGAATCCGTCGAGTTTAACTTCCAATAGCTTAAATAATAATACTAGTAATCCATCTACTCCACTTTCACCTGGATTCGGTTCAACTCGTGTATCGTCCTTTCCCTCTCCACCACTGAATAATCATCATAATAACAATAACAATGGTATTAATAATTATAAATTAAGGGATAATATTTTGAATACAAGTGGACTCGATATGCCAACTCCGAACAAGGTAAGGAATTCCCCAGTACTTGGCGTAAATAATAATAATAACCATAACAATAACAATAATAATGGACAAAGGCAGATAAGTACAAGTACTATGTTAGATCATGCAACAGAGAATAAATTCCCGATCAACGGAGGTCCTGCGCCAATTGACTCAGACTTACCATCAGGACCAAATGTTAACAGCATGTCTCCTACTATACCTGAGTTGGCACAACCTAAATACCAATTTAGTAGTTTCTCTAACACTAACTCTAATTCAAATCCATCATCTAATGATACCACTGCTGATACTTCTAATGAACATACTGGAGAAACAGACGATAATGGTGCTCACGCGGCTGATGGATCAGAGAAGAAAAAGAAGAAGAAGTTTGGTGGTTTATTCAAAAAGAAGGACAAGAAGAAGAAATAATAATAAACTAACGAAGGATATTGAATCAGATGCCATTGTATTATATTAAATTAATAGTGAAAAAAAACAATCTGTTAAAATTCGACGTACTTTACGTTCTTATAAATAATCAATACAATTACTAAAATATACAAAGAGAAAACTGTATTGTAATATAACAAAAAAATACCTATTTAATCATTATTTAATTGTAATTCTCCCCCTTTTTGTAAATGTCTGTACATGAGATTAAAAAAATAGGCTTTAGTTTTATCTTTCCTGACATTTTTACGTACGTACCCCATTGAAAATTTCAGCGGCAGCAACAACAAGTGGGAAATTTCCAAATCGAAAATACGATACAACTTTCCTTACAAAGAAACAGATTCTTCAAGCTATAGACCAATTCTTATTGATTTCTTCTGCTCTTCCACCTAAATCAAACAACACAACACTACGTATCAATTAACATACAATGCCAGTCGATCAAGAAAAATTAGCTAAACTACAAAAATTATCAGCTAAGAACAAAGTTGGTGGTACTAGAAGAAAATTAACTAAGAAGACTGGTTCTACAGCCAACGCTAACAAAGATGATACCAAATTACAAGCTCAATTAGCCAAATTGAATGCCATTACAGTTGATAATGTCGCAGAAGCCAATTTCTTCAAAGCAGATGGGAAAGTTTTACATTTCAATAGAGTTGGTGTCCAAATGGCGTCACAATCAAACACTTCTGTATTCTATGGGCTACCACAAGAAAAGAATTTACAAGATTTGTTTCCAAATATTATTTCTCAAATGGGTGAAGAATCTATTCAAGCTTTGACTCAATTGGCTTCTCAAATTCAAGGCAGTCAAAAGAATGGTAAAGAAGCTGCCGAGGAAGAAACTGAAATCAAGGATGATTCTATTCCTGAGCTAACTGAAGGTCAAACTTTCGATTAATTGAATGTCAAATAAAAATTTTATACATAAATGAATATAAATGTCATGGAGAAAATCTATAAATGGTTTTTGTTTTTTTCAATACGATCTATACGATAAATAATGACAGTATTGTTAGTAAATAGATTCTACACAGCTCAATGCATATTTGTATACATATGAGCATCTACCGGCTGTCATTGTCATCAATCTCGTTATCAAAGTCATCGTTACTCTTCGACGAAGATGAAGGTGAAGTAGATAATCGGACGGTCTGTAAGAGGTTACTGAAATCACCTTGTGAAATATTATTTAGTAATTTTTTCCTATTTCTTTTACAAGTTAATGTATTAAAATGTCTCTTTAATGCATCCTTTCTGGCAAAACCTTTCCCACATTGTGAACAAATGTTCGGTAGTATTGGGAGGTGGGTCTTTTCATGTCTTCTTAGATCAGATGATCTGGAAAATATTAAACTACATTGAGTACATTTAAATTCCTTTTCTTTATCGTTTTCTTTTGCTTTTGATTTCGAATTCGATTTTGATTTCAGTTTTGGTTTCGGACTTGAATTTTTATCATTGCCTATTTTTAAATCTGAATTGGAATTTTGAAGTTGCAGATTGTTTGTAGTATCAGTCGTTACTGAGTTTTTATTAAGAAGATCTAAGAGGAGATATTCATATTTTTTTATTTCGCTGGATGACGTTGGCTTTACGTCGATCTTCTCAGTTTGCTTATTATCTTCATTTTTGTTTCTGTAGTAATTGTTGTCCTGATATTTCTGTCTTATCTTGGCATTATAAGTTACATTAGTAGAGTTTGTTACTAGAGGAGTAACAATTTTGATTCGATTCAACAATTCTCGTATTGTAGGGTCAACATTGGATATATTTAATGTTGTTGTTACTATTGCTTCAGCTGCTTGTCTAAAAAATATCGAATCTTCATCCATAATTTATAACTTTTTCTGTCGTTACTCCTATAGAAAACTTGGTTACCAACTATTCTGTTGTTTCAGTCGATAATTCTGCTAGCTTGTTGAATAATGTCTTTGAAAATTCAATCTAAAAGATGGTAGAACAATTTAACGCTGCAAGGAGAAACTCAACCTTACATAATATACACACTACAGAATGGTTTTAAGTTGATGAGAACACTCCAATGCTGCCTCTAATATTCGATTGAATAAACCTATTTTCCTTTCCAAGTTACAAGAGTTTTAGATTGATCGATCCCGGTTGTGTGAGTCGTTGGATTCATCAACAAATGAGTCGCCATTTAACTGTGGGAAAAAAATGAACAAGTTCCTCTCTTATTTTTAAGGAAGACTCATTTGCTGACACTAAGATTTAATGTAGTCCACTTATAGAATTGTGGCACAACCACACATTTTCAAATATCGAGTTGAAAAAAACGTGGGGGGCCGGTCACGTGCATTTATTTCTTCACTTTGAGATAGGATACTCGTAAACTTATGACGGGTATAATTCCTGGCAGATGTAACTATGATGGTAAAGTAAAGCCCTCTTGTACCATATATTTAGCGTTATTTGGTTAATCTATAAGTGGAAACCTCTAGAAAGTGTAAACATGGAATTATATTTAATATTGTTATTTGTGTAAGGTGAGATATGGAGTTCCAAATTTCTTTTATCTTTGGCGACAGTATTAAGAAACTTCAAGGGTAAAAACTGATTGGCGACATAGCATACATTTTGTAAAAAAGCCACGCCTCCGCATAGCATTGCTTAACATAGATTACATAAATATCATATTCATTTATCTTATCTTAACCTGTTCTTTATTTTGTTTATATAGTCTATATTAATTCAATTGTCCTTTAAAAGAGGGAAAAAAATTAAGATATAATGTTGAAATAACGGTATTAAAAATACAGAACTGATTGATTATAGAATATAGACGGATATTAGAGTATTGCAGAATGGAAGTATATACACCCCGCAAAAGGTTTATATTTGAAGAAATTCAACTCTATTCGTCTTCGCTCTGGATGAATTCACAGGACAATAAGGACATTTGAATGTAACAGCTCCATTCTTAGACAATCTATCTAATGCCTTTCTCGAAATAATATGATGACAGGACAAAGAAAATGGAGGATTTTCTTCAGTAGTTTCTTCCTTCAAAACAGGACATATAAAGACGGGATGGAAATGTGTTAGGAACTCAGGTAACTTCACATCAAATGGTAATTCATCTTTGGTGGACCAATCAACATGAGCTGTGGCTCTAATCGATTTATATTTGATGAAAAATTGAAACGAAATTAGTCCACTTAATGTTATTAAGAAAATAGGTGAATCTATTGGTAAATTATAATAAGAGCAAAAATCAGTGGTAAATAAGGAAATACACTTTTCTAATTGTTCATTAATTAATAATTCCAAATTGGGCACTTTCTCCCCCAATATGACCGAAGTTAATAAAGGTGAAATCTTGGAAAAAATCTCCTTTTCCTTTTTCATCACTAATTTCTTTGGTATCTCTTGAATAAAATATTTGGCAGCTTGAATATCCTCACCTTTTTTAATTGATTGTAATGCATTAAATATATATAATTCAAACTCCAAAGAGGAAAATTCAGGGCGATAAATATTATCATTCTCTTTTAAGCGCAACCATCTGGAACAGCTAGTTGAATCCTCTCTTTTTAAATCTTGAATAATAGTTCCCATCTCCACGAATTTCTTAGATATACCTTCATCAACATTATAAACAGTTTTCAAATATTGGAGTATATCTTCCTCTCCACCGCTACCGTTGGAGGAAATAGGCAAATCTCCTACGTTATATCTAGTTATATGATACCCAATAGCATCATCAATATCTTTCCTCCTTAAATTGGATATCTTATTAGAATAGACATTATCAATATCGAACTCTTTCAATCTATTTGAAATAATCTTACCGAACTTATTATATTGCTGTGATGAGGTTTTCAAATTCTTTCTTATCGAATATTCCCATTGTTTATGAGATTTATTTACTTTTTCAATGATTAATTTTCTCCTCTTTACAGCTTTAGAATCAAGGACCACTTCATGGTCAGGGGTCTGATCAGGGATGAGACTGTTTGAATTCAAATTGATATTGGAAGTTGAGGCACTTTGTTGCTGTTGTTGTTGTTGTTGCTCCTGTTCTTGAATTTGTTTATTTAAGTGAGCTTTCAATTTTCGAAGGTTCATTCTGAACTCCCTTGTGTCATTCAAGCATTGTTGTAGGTTTGATTGAGTTTCTCCTGTTGATTCCTGTTGGGTGTAAAACTTTTGAAATTCGTTTTGTAACGTTGGCAATAGTCCTACCATTGTTGATACCGGTTTCTATATTGATTGATGGAAGTGATAATATGAATTCGATTCTTGATATATATAAATACCTTTGCTTTGAATACCGTTCCAGTCAAGTATTCTCTTAGCTGATGGGTGGTCGTTATTGTGAGGAAAGCTTTATCTCTTTTCATATCCCTTAACATATTTCTTTTCGTGAAAGGAGCGTAATGATAGCGCCGGGATTTCAAACTATTCTATTGACCTTAAAACCGACACGACTGGAGAATAAAAATACAAAACAGTTTAACAAATATCATTCGATTTTAATAATAAACAGATGTGTATATAATGTATGTACACCGTTTGTGAATAAATAAATAAATAAATAAATAAATAAATAAATAAATAGACAGTATGTTTGATATTGAATATATAATATAATAATAAATAGTTTCCAGAAAAGCGTTGTTTCAAAACTTGGAGGAATCACGTTTTTTAGCTTCACATTCTTTACGAATACCATTTGCCAAATTTTTGTCAACTTTTGCAAACATATTAATAACTCTTTGTTGAATGGTATCAGCTGCTGGAGCAATATGGATTCCAATATTATGTGCCAATCTTTCTTGAGCACCTGGTTGCTTAGATAAAACTTTTGTATATAATTCTCTTGCTTGAACAAAATCTATATCACCTTCTGAAGTAGCCCAATGATATGGAATAGCTGGTCCATTCCAAACTTCTTGATGTTGTTGAATTGGTTTCTGTTGTTGAATAAACGAATAATCTTTACTTGTGTTCAAATAATTGGGTTCATTACCAAAATTCCCATTGACGTTCATTGGACCATCTCTAATTGCAGGGTTAAACATCTTAGAAGCATATGGACAATTGACAGGAATTTGATGATAATTTGGTCCCAATCTATATCTTTGAGCATCAGCATATGCAAACAATCTTGCTTGTAAGACAGGATCTGCACTTGGTTCTTGATATGGGACCGTATTGCTTGGTGCAAATGCAGCTTCTTCAATTTGAGCGAAATAATTTTTAGGATTTTCATTTAGGACGATTCTACCAACACGACGTAGTGGAAATTGTTTATGAGGCCAAACTTTAGTTAAATCAAACACAGAGAAGGGTAAACTTTTAGCTTCATCTTGAGTCATAGTTTGGATATAAACTGTCCATGATGGGAATTTCCCCTTAGCGATGGAATTAAATAAATCCTTTTGACAAAAATCTGCATCTTCTCCTGCTTTCTTAATGGCTTCTTCAATGGTCAAATTTTTAATACCTTGATCTGTAATAATATGGACTTGAACATATTTCCAGTCACCGTTTTTATTGGACCATTTATAGGTATGTCCCGAGTAACCATTCATATGTCTATATGATGCTGGGGTACCTCTATCGGAGAACAAAATCATAACTTGATGAATAGCGACTTGATTTTCTGGAGTGGTTAAGAAATCCCAAAACATGTTTGCGTCAGGAGTATTGGTTTCTGGATTTCTTCTTTGAGTATGAATGAAATGAGGGAATTTAGAAGGATCTCTAATGAAGAAGACAGGAGTATTATTATAAACCCAATCTAAGTTACCTTCTTCAGTATAAAATTTAGTAGAGAATCCTCTTGGATCTCTAGCTGTGTCTGCACTACCTTTATCACCACCGACAGTGGAGAACCTAATTAAGCATCTTGTCTTCTTCCCGATTTTGTTAAACATGGCAGACCCACAGACGTCAGTGATATCATCGGTGACTTCGAAGTAACCGAAGGCCCCAGACCCATGAGCATGAGGTAATCTTTGAGGGATATTCTCACGGTTGAAATGAGCTAATAGATCAATTAAGTTGGAATCTTGTAATAGTAAAGGCCCATGTTGACCTACTCTTTGTGTGGCAAAGGGTTCATTAATAGGATTACCGAGAGAGTTTGTCACGATTCTGTCCTTTCTAACGTCACTTGTATTTGTATTATCGGTGTTCATTGCGTTTTCGTTTTAGTTGTCCAGTTGATTGATTGATCGACTGAGTGAGTATTGTTTAGAAAGAAGAGGATGGAACACAAGTGGATATGGGAAAGAAGCAGTAGATATCTGTTTCCGCCACCATGCCTTTATATTGTCATGGTTGCAGGCTAGAGAACAAAACAAAAAAATGATGGAGAATATCAAGAAAATCAGTACATTACATTGTGCAGATGTACGTACGTAGTTAATAGACTCCCCCGCCGTTGAGTGTCTATAGCCGGAGTTTATTCGCTAAGGCTATCTCATTCCCATTAGTGTTTGCTAATTATACCCCAACGTAATTTAATCGGCCTGCGTACATATGTACGCACGTGATAGAATTAAGGGAAGTGTGAGCGCCGTGAAGTTTTCTGATCTGGACTACATTGGAAGAATAAAATTATTACAAATCAAAATCGCCACCGAAGTTTGCTCGGGGAGGGGGTAAAAAACAACAAATTAGCTGAAAGTTATTCCCCTGTTAAGTACTTTAGTTTTTGCTATTTTTCACCCTAATGAAACCTCAAGGAACATCTCAGTAAATAACAAGCATTCTTTCTCAACAATAAGAAATATACATAGTAAGAAGAGGAACAGTTAAGTGACGATACTCTACAAAATATGACTTTCATTAAATGAATCATATCTTCAGTGGGATGGCTTGTGGCATCTCAAGGACGCAGAGGAAGGGCTGCCTCTCACTTTTCTATGACTGGTTTAAATTGAGACTAAGAAGATTTTATTAAGCGCTTTTGTGCATTCTATAAATCTATAAACAGGGAAACCTAGCATGCAAGAAAAAATTTCATCTCTTTGTGAACCTTGCTGTTTTCTTAAAGTAAGCCCTCCCTTTATTTTGGTCGGTTCCCGACGCTGCAAATTTGGGACTTTCCACAATTTTTTTTCTAGTATCAGACTAAATAGTCTGACTATAGTCTGCGTTGAATTCTTACTAAGGACGAATATATCGGAATTTAGATACACACGCCAATGCTACAGCCGTCCACTGTTACAAGGGTTTCTTGCTATCAGGTATTACTAGGGTATCTAATCTAAACCCTAGTTTATTAAGCTTGAACCAACGGCTAGGTTTTCCTCGTCCAGACTCTTCGTACAGGAGAAACGGACATTACCACTTCCGGACATAGGCAATTACGTAGTAAACCAAATCTGAAACCTAATTTCCCATTCGGGGAAAATTCCCAATGCTCGAAGTAAAACTTTATTTGTTGTTATTGAAACGTTTCATAATCCATTTACGTGACATTTGAAATTCCTGCGATGGAAATCAACAACAAACAGGCAAATAGGTGATCATTCACAAAGACGCTCAAGTACAGAAAATGTTGTAAACGTTATTTGGATTTATGATTAACCCATCGTTGAATTCTTGTACGTACACTATTGGGTTTTCCGTCTCAAGTATCTTTTCCTCTTGTTTCTGCCCCCAATTTAATTTCGTGTATATTTTCTTTTCGTGATAGCTAGGTTTTAGCTATCTTATACAATCCCATTTCAGTTAACAACTTAACTTTTTTTTTTTTTTGGTAATTTCCGTTTTTTAAACTTACCGCCATTTTCATTACTTTTAATCATACAATTCAATCATCTTGTATAAGTTGTCAATAATATTACCAGACTCAATCTGACAACTCAATTGATTAAGCAATACTGTCTTTCAAGTGTACCTAGCAATTGCAGAACAACATGTCATCAGTGAAAAAGTTGAATGATCCAGAGACCAATGATGATAATTCGAAGCAGAAAACAACAACAACAACAACAACAACAACAGCAACAGGGAGCATTGAAAGACAGACATTGCCAGTTAACAACGACAATAACAAAAATATAAAACAATTGGGTATTCAATGCATATCTCCTGGAATTCAGCAAGAGAAATTAGATGATAAAAAATTGAGTTCCATTACAAAATCTAAAGATATTGAAAAATTTCAAAGAGCTGCCATTTTGAAGTTAGCAAATAGCAATAAGAAGTATACTACGAGTATTGCTAGTGATCTGGAACAAGTACCCGACGGAGGGGTAAACCAAGAGCAACACCTAATTGATGAGGATCATTCATCTAATGATAGTGCGACTGAGTCACTTCATGATCAAGAACAAGCAGGCAAAGAGAAAGATAATAACAATAACGACGACGACGACGACGACGACGATGATGATAAAGACTCCACTTTAGAAGAGAACGATGATAACATGCAAGAAGAAGAAGGTTTTATTACATCAAAAAAAAGAAATTTACCTTTGAAAAATTCAAATAAATCTTTGAAAAGGAAGAAAATTCCTTCACCATTAGATCTACCGGGGAGTAACAATAGTACCTACAATACTAGTGGTAACTCATCCACCACTTCCGCTACTCATTATATGAATGATCCGATATTGGCTCAAAGTGCTCCTGCTCATACAACACAATTTAGAAAGCTTAATAACAATAATCCTCAAAGAATAACGAAACCAAGAGTACGATATTTAGGGAGAGTAAATACTGTAGCTACAAACACAGCTGGAATAAATAGACAACAAAGACTGATGCAAGGTCAATTACAGCAATTTCCCTTCCAATCCCAACAGCAACAGCAACAGCAACAATATCTAGCATATTATCAAAATAGCACTCCAACTGGTGCGATCTCTTCTCTACCAATGAATCCATATATGTCACCATATATCGCATCCCCACAATATATACCGCCACCTCCACCACCTCCCCCACAACCAAGATCGGCGATAATGACACCGATGATGTATCATAATAGTACCGGTACTCAGTTTATACCATATCCGAGAAGTGCCTTACCCTATTCAATGCAATCACCATATAGTATAAACAATACTATGACTCCAGCTGCAAGAAATTTCATAAGACCATCATCATTAAAAGGAAATGTACCTACCCAAAAAAAACAAGAACAAGCACGAGAACAAGAGGAAAATGATGAAAATCCAGATTTGGCCATTGAAGAAGACGCAGATTCATCACCAACATTGTCAGAAAACCCTGTACCATCTAGTGTAGAATCTATTACTCCCCAGCACGTTTCAATAATGCAAGGTGAAATTCGTATATTAAGAAACGCTTTTGGGTTTGAATTCCCATGTAATTCAGACTCAATTGATAAGAAATTGTTTCTGAGTATATGTGGGAAGATCTGGGATGAATCGAAAGAACTTAATAAAAAGGACACTTAAAAACAAACAAGCAAACACGAAAACTCACCTGACTGAGCAATACCAATGCTATATCATGTCTATGTACATATATAGATCTATGTAACTTACTTATAAAAAATAAAAATACGATTTACGTACTGACCCTATTCTGGTTCACAGTTAATTATCTGGTTTGCCTTTCTCTCTTGACAATAGACGTGTTATCAGTACATATGTATTTTCTTTCTGGAATTGACAAGATAAAATAATTACTGACAACTGTTTTGTAACATCAACAAGTTTCGCGAACAATAAAAAAAAAAAAAAAAAAACTAGTAAGTTAGGAAAGTCGATCTGTTCATCTTAAATTTTGGAAAAGCATTAATAAAGGCCAAGAGAAAGGAAAGTTCAAGACGATTGCATCCTTGGTTGTTTATCAGTTCGAAAATCCTATTATTTCCACATTAGGGAAGGAGGAACTAGACTCTACAGAGAAACCGTTGGTAATACATTAATCCAAAATGCCCAGTATCAATCTTCCCTCATTGTTCAGAACAAAAAGATTAAAAAGGCATCCATGGTTAGCACTATTGTTTCCTCTATTTATTCTTTATTTGGTTTATATAATTTTCATCAAGGAAGATTCAACGATGTTAGGTCTTGATGGTAAACCAATTAGTCAATATAAATTTGCTCATGAAAGAGAAGGAACATTTTATTTCCCATTCACTAAGAATTTCAAAATGCCCAAATATTCTTATAAGAAGAAGAAAAGTTGGAGTTTCTTAAATAATCATGTTCCTGATATTATTCCGGAAGGTCATATTGCTCATTACGATTTGAATAAATTGGTTTCTTCTGCAAATGCTTTGGAAAACAAAGAACACGTTCTTATACTGACTCCCTTACAATCGTTTGATGAAAAATATTGGGAGAATCTTTTGAATTTGAGTTATCCAAGAGATTTAATTGAATTAGGATTCATGGTCCCAAATACTAAGAAAGGTGATCAAATCTTGAAACAATTGGAAAATGCGGTGAAAAACGTTCAAGGAATTGATAAAAAATTAGGTTCCAATAAATTTGCAAAGATTACAATCTTGAGGCAAAAGGATTCAGGTTTCCATAAATTTAATGATAGGAAAGATAAGAAGGAAATGAATGATATTGAATTAGAGAAAGAGAAAAGAGCAGAAATGGCCTTGGCTAGAAATGAATTGTTATCGTCTACATTAAGTCATAGTACTGCTTGGATTTTATGGTTAGACTCAAATGTCATTGAAACTCCAAACACTTTAATTCAAGATATGACTCAACATGATAAACCTGTTCTAGCGACAAACGTTTATATGAAGGATTCAAATGACAAGGATAAAGCTAATATTAGACCTTATGATTTTAGAAATTGGATTGAAAGTGATACTGCATTGCAATTAGCATCTGAAATGCCGGAAGATGAGATCATCGTTGAAGGTATGGCTGGACTTGCTACAAATAGACAGTTGATGACCAATTTTTATGAATCAGATGGTTCACCAACTGAAGAATTGGCCTTAGATGGTATTGGAGCAGCTTGTACGTTAGTCAAATCTGAAGTCCATCGTGACGGTGCTATGTTCCCAAATTTCCCATTTTATCATCTTATTGAATCTGAGGGGTTTGCCAAAATGGCAAAGAGACTGACTTATGAAGTTGTTGGTTTACCAAATTATCTTGTATTCGTCAGATGATTTAATAGTGTATATATAATAGCTCATATACAAAAGTATACCGCATTCAGAAGCTTTTTTTGTCCATCTTTTGTAATCAATACATGTAATATAATAATTTATTGCTATGCAATCTGAAATCTATTGGTGGATGTATATAAATATATGTGGTATGTAATATAATTATAGTAGGTACAGAGCGCCTTAGTTAGTTTAAATCCACCAAAAACATACAATTTTACAATTGCTTTGCTTTCAAAATTTGATGTGCCAAATGGTGATATTCATCGTCAGTTTCTTCAATTTCTTGAATTTTTTCCAAGTCATACAATTTAGTTTTAACATTTTTAATACGTTTAGTGACATCTTTTAAATCTAAATTCAAATATTGCCTTATGAATTCACCAATTTCCAAATTTTCATGATTACCTTGCAAATGATCCAGGATATGATACCAAGAAGATTTTGTATTGGCATAGCCATAAATATTAACATCAACAGCACTATGACCATGGGTAGTCCAACCAATTTGGGCTCTAAATGAAACCATATCATTCAATTTATATTGAATATCATCTAAGTTATTCATTTCAGCCAATGCGTTAACGTCATCATTATTATAGTCATCAATTTGTAAAATATCTTGTAATATTTTCTTTTCGATAAATAATTTCTTATCATCTAAAGTACCTTCAAATGATAAAATTTTAGATTTTAAAAATTCACCAGAATGTTTTGCGTTTTGTAAATAAAGTGGATACCAAACATATTCAGGATAAGTTTTCGTAACTTGTCTTGCGGTGACTAATCCACCAGTTTCGTGGTCAGAAGTAGATAAAACGATAGTCTCTGTATCCATTTCATCTACTAATTCCAAGACGCTTTGGAATGCCTTATCGAAAGCCAGAACTTCTCTAACCTGTGCAGCTGGATCATTTTCATGACCAGCATGATCAATTCTGGAACCTTCGATCATCAAGAAGAACCCCTTATCAGAATCCTTTGTGGCTTCAACCAAAGCATTCACAGCAGTAATAGCTTGTTCTTGCAAAGAAGGATATTCTTCAGGATTTCTATCCAAATCAAATGGAATATCATTTTCTGCCAATAAAGCCAACAATGGGAAACTAACATTTTTACCTAATTGCAAAGAATCAAATGTCTCCCTATCGTCAATATAATTCCAACCATCATTAATTGCTTCATCAATCAAATTTCTACCATCGATTCTAACACCACCATCATCTTTACCATGGAAATGTGATCTCCCACCACCAATCATCAAATCCACGACTCTACCCAAGTTATTATGTTTCCCCAGTTGATGTAACGCAATCAAATCTTCTTGAAACCTTGAATTAGAATGAGCACTAAACGCAGCAGGAGTTGCATCAGTAATTCTCGTAGTGACCACCAACCCCGTCATAAGTCCATCCAATTTAGCAGCTTCCAAAAGGGTCCCACATGGTTCATATTGATCATTTACTCCAACAGCGTTGTTTTTAGTCTTTAAGATACAACTGAATGCGGTGGCACCTGCTGCTGAATCGGTGATTAATGAGTCTGAGGATCTTGTTCTGGAAGATCCTATTAAATGATTGTCGAGGGTTAATGTATCGTTTATTGGTAAGTTTTCTATGAATTGCCTGTATGATCTAGTGAGGGATAATGATGCTGGACCCATACCGTCTGTTATGAATAATATTACATTTTTCTTGTTGGGATGTTTTGGAAATGAGGAGGAAGAGGAAGATGAGTTGTTGTTGAAGCCATAAAATAGGATAATTGTTATTGCTACTATTGTGATGGTTATGGATGAGATTATTGCCTTCCTTTTGGGTCTTCTCAAGTTCTTCCTGGGTGGTGAATTTCTTATCAGAGAAACATTTTCTTCTGTTAATTTAATAAGCATAATTTCTTGTGATTATGAGAATATCTTTTATTTGTTTGTTTGTTTGTTTTCTCGTGTTATTATTACTATTAAAGGTTATGATGATTTGAGATATTATATATTTGTGTGAGTTGCTTAGTTATCTTCTCTAATATTCTTTTATATATATGTATATATATATATTCCTTCAAAGTATTCGGGAAATTCGGTCCTTATCAGGTAAGTCCATTTTTTTGTTATATAAGGTTGGGTGTAAAACCTTCAAAAAAACGTCGATAAGTATCATCGATGGAGTAATTTATACTATCGATTCTATATATTCCAACGCTCGAGGAATGAATAAGATAGAATATGGTAAAATAAGGTAAGGTAAGCAACTGTAAGGGTGAAGGTTTAGGCTCATAGTAATATGGACCAAACAGGAAAATGTTGGAAACTCTCGATCACCTTACAAACCAATTTTTTTTTCCATTAGTATTGAATGACGTATCATCACATGTTATATATTCGAGTACACTCCAGACTATCATATATATTTTTATGTATCTCCGTTTCTCTTTTATAATGGTAATTTTACGTAGATATTAACAACTTACGGCAATAATTTTTGATTGTCTTCTTATATATTGTCTGAGATACAAAACACCATACAGGCGGGTTGGGGTATGTGGCTAATGAGGAGATGGGTGATTATTAGTTATTCTCATCATTTGGAGATTTGTGTAGTAGAATCGGGAGAGGATGAATTTCTATCTTTTCTTGAGGTATAAACATTTTTTAATCGATCTGAAATTTCTTGTTCTTTAATTAGTTCAATTCTCAATTTATTACATTTTTCAACTATCACATCTTTAGGTAAATTTGGATCATCATCTTCTAATTTATCTCGTAATTCTGATACTTGTAGTTCAATCTTCCTTTTATTTAAATGAGACAGTACGCTATAACGTTGTTGTTTTGGAGCTGCTAATTTTGATATGTGTTGTTGCTCTAGGTTATCTAGTTTAATTATTTTATCTATTGTTTTTATTCGGTTAGGCCTTGTTGTTGTTGGTCCTTGGTTTCTGGTATTTTTTGTAATTTGGTTTTGGTTTTCATTTCTTCTTCTGTTATTATTGTTATGAGCTAACGATCGTTGAATATGACCAGAGGTAGAAGACCCCTTTGCTGACTTCAAACCTATTCCGTTGTATGACATAACTGATCGGGGGATGTAGAAAGATGTGTATGTGCCACTATATTTATTCCTAATGCTAAATAGTGCCAGCACGTTACAGTTCTTTCTCTTCATATATATGAATCATATATATCATCATATATAATAAAACATATAGCCATATGTAATATAGATCTTAGATGATTTCATCATTGATAGCAAACCCTAACGGGGAATCGATGATGAGTTGGTTAGTAAGACCTATAAGGGCCATTCTAGGGTACAAGAACACCCAGACGACAAGCAAGCCCTCATGTATGATAGCCTAGGGTTCCCAAGCAAAACCCTAGGTTAGTTCACATGCCCCACCTCCACCGCCAGGAAAGAAGGACCAAGGCACGTGCAGAGAGAACAGAGGAAGGGACACGCTGTTCACAAAACACGAAAACACGAAAACACGAGAACACGAGAACACGAGAACAAGCAAATAAACATCCTCCATTATTTCATTTTATTTCATTTTATTTCATTTTATTTCATTTTATTTCATTTTATTTCATTTTATTTTATTTTATTTTATTTTATTTCTTTCCATTTTTTCTCTCAGATCGCTTGCTGCTACTGAAAGAAACGGTCGTGCGTATCACACCATGTTCGCCCGCATGAGCCCTGGGGGGACAGACATACAGTCCATATACACATATACATATATACAGTCCACATACAATTCTTCACTCTGGCAAATTATATTTCCCGATTCGGTTTTCCCAAAGTTGCTATCATTTTGTACGAGTGGATGTGAGCATGGTATCTAGTTCTGGATGGACAGACACAGTTAACATATATGTGTCTGAATCTATCAAACTATATATCTATACCTATATCTATACATCTACATTTTGCAATATTATATATATATACCATAAAGACAAACCGGCGATATTGTATTGCACAGTAGCAGATAGCAGATAGTAGATAGCAGATAGCAGATAGCAGATAGTAGATACTTCCTAAGAGAAATAGTTCCCCATTTCAACCTCTTATAACGGGTACCCAAAAAAGAAGACGCAATATCTACCGCTGCTAAATAATAACAAAAAAATATGGCCATCTTTGTGACTAAAAGATTACTAAGATTCATAACGCTGCTTGTAGTGTCTCTATTGATCTTATTATCATTATCCGCTCATGACTCTACCTCCTCCTACTTACCAGCATCATTAGATTTCTCATCATACAGAAATACTGAACCACAACAGCAACAGCAACAACAACAAGTACAAGAAAATGTGGGAAACCTTTTGAAACAAAATGATGAAGACGGTACTTTGGCAAGTACAGTAGCTGGTCCTGATAAAGATGAAGAAAATAAGAAAAACGCATTACATCCAGCTGCCTCTTTGGAAGAGAAAACATCAACTAAAAATTTGAAAAATGTACCAGATATTAAAGATTCATTATCTAAGGATATCGTTGAATTTATGGCTCCATCTTTCGAAAACAAAGGAAAAAGACCTAAAGCTACATTTGTGTCCTTAGTGAGAAATAGTGAATTGAATCCCATGCTTGATGCTATCAAATCTGTACAAAAAAAATTCAATAATCAATTCAATTATGATTGGGTTTTCTTAAATGATGATGATTTCACAGATGAATTCAAATCCAAGATTAAGGAAACTATTCCAAATTCTACCATCAAGTTTGGTAAGATTCCAAAGGAACATTGGTCTTATCCTGATTATATTTCCACTGACAAGGCCGCTGAAACAAGAGAAAAAATGAAGAAAATCATTTACGGTTCTTCAGAATCATATAGACATATGTGTCGTTATCAATCTGGATTCTTTTGGAGACATCCTATCATGGAAGATTATGATTGGTATTGGAGAGTAGAACCAAGTACTAAATTATATTGTGATATCAAATATGATGTATTCCAATGGATGCAAGATAATGATAAAGCTTATGGGTTCACTATTACCATTCATGAATATCTCTCAACAATCCCAACTTTATGGGATACTTCTAAAAAATTCTTTGAAAAACATCCAGATTATTTAAGAAAGGATAATTTAATGAAATTTATCTCAGATGATGGTGGGAAATCTTATAATTTATGTCATTTTTGGTCTAATTTTGAAGTGGCAAATTTGAACCTTTGGAGATCCCCAGCATACACGGAATATTTCGATTATTTAGATCATGCTGGTGGTTTCTTTTATGAAAGATGGGGGGATGCTCCTGTTCATTCCATTGCGGTCTCCGCATTCTTACCAAAGGATAGAATTCATTATTTTTCAGATATTGGGTATCATCATCCACCTTATGATAATTGTCCATTGGATAATAAAGTCTTTAAAGATAACAATTGTGAATGTGATCAAAAACATGATTTCACTTGGAAAGGTTACGCTTGTGGAAGACAATATTATGACGCTGCAGGTATTACCAGACCTTCCTATTGGGAAAAATATTCTTAGTCGCGTTTCCATTCCAATTCAACCCCCCCCCCCCCCCCCAACTTTCTTCCTGTTTGTATAAACTTTTTTTCTTTTTCTCGTTTTGCTTATGTAAAATATATAGAACGATAATAACAAAATAAAAAGAATCTATCAATAAGATAATCCATGTTTTATATAACTTTTTATTCTTTTATGTATTGTTTCCCTTTAAATACGTATGTACTATATGATGAAAACCCTCGTAAGCGCCTATCTAAATTTGGAAAATGGAAAAAAACTAAAAAGAGCATCACATCGAATCGATCGAGAAATGAAACGAAAGTTTTCACCAATAAAATATACTTACTGTCAACAATTTAAACCTACATATTTATTCAAGAGATAAAGACTGTAGAGAAAATAGTAATATCCTACAGAGACCAATCTTTACATTATACAAGGATGTCCTCAGAAAAACCTCACAAATATACTCCAGGACCAAATGATCCATCATTACCACCACAATTATCTGAATTCAAAGATAAAACAACAGATGAAGTCTTAAAAGAATTAAATAGAATGCCCTTCTTCATGACAAAATTAGATGATACTGATGGTCAAGGTGGTGAAAATTTAGAATTGGAAGCCCTAAAGGCATTAGCTTATGAAGGTGAACCTCATGAAATTGCTGAAAATTTTAAAAATCAAGGGAATGATTTATACAAAGCTAAAAGATTTAAAGACGCTAGAGATGTTTACCTTAAGGGGATTCAAATTGAAAATAATAAAGATGTGAAAATTAAAGAAAGTTTGTTTGCTAATAAGGCTGCTTGTGAATTGGAATTGAAAAATTTTAGACGTTGTATTAATGATTGTAAAAATGCTTTGCAGTTGAATCCTAAGAATGTTAAATGTTATTTTAGAATGACAAGGGCATTTTTTGCGCTTGACAAGTTGGAAGAAGCTAAAGAATCTGTAGAGTTTGGGTTGAAGTTTGATCCTGAAAATACTTCTTTAATTAATCTTCATGATACAATTATTAAGAAGGAATTACAAATTAAAGAAAATGAATTGAAAATCTTAAAGGAAAAGAAAGAAAAGGAAAACTTGAAAATTATTCTTGAAAATGCTATAGGATTAAGACATATAATGGATATTAAAACAAGTGTACCACCTGAATTGATACGAGATGCCAAAATTAAATTAGATGATCCAATGGATTTTGAATCTCAATTAATTTATCCGGCAGTTATCATGTATCCAACAACAAATGAATTCGATTTTGTTGCTGAAGTTAGTGAATTGACTACAGTCCAAGAATTATTAGATTTATTGATGGATAGACCAAAGGAATGGTTCCAATTGGAAGGCCACGAAAATTTCTCATCTAAAAAATTAATTGCATATATGGAAACTCAATCTGGTGGTTTGATTAAAGCCGGTAAAAAATTATCTTTCCATGATATATTAGTGAAGGACTCTCCAAAGGTTCCAATCTTCTATAGTGCATTGAAAATATATCTCGTTCCAAAAGCAGAAAGTGAAACTTGGTTAGCTAAATGGGATAAGACAAAGGCTTTAATGAGAAGATCAGCCGACTAAAAGGATCTATACTTATATATAAGAGGGATTATATATATTATTAACCAAATCATGAAAAGAGGTGAATATATATATATATATATATACATATCTTTTCCTACCATTGTTATCCGAGGTAATTCAATGTAAAGATAGAACCTTTGTTGTCACTCTATCGATGGTATTTTTTATTTGGAATATGTAAAAATTTATAAAAAATAAGAGATGTATAGAAAAGAATAGAGGGTACAGGCATTTCTTTCTTTTTCAGGTTTTTTTAGGTATCAATTTGCCAGGTTTTAATTTATTTAGCCTAGAAGTTTTAAAAACTTCATCTGTATGCAAAGGTGGGATTGGACCGAAAATAGCTCTTGGATCCCAATTTTGTTGTTCCAACAATGTTTGTTGTAAATATGGTGACTTCGCCCAATCTGTTAATGTTACTGTGTCTTCTTGCTCTGAATCAGAAAATATTTCAGGAAGTGAAGGACGTGAATGTTCATCCACTCTGCACGATGAATTTTGATTGGAAGAAGCTGGTGCCCCAATTATTATTCTGTGATCAATGGTATCTATATCATGCAAAATATTTGTAGTATCAACTTTCCCATTATCCCCTACATTCGTATTAGTACCGCTAATATTATTGTTGTTTGGTATTGGTATTGCTGAAGAATGATCATTCAGAATTGGAGCCTCTCTAAAATCAGTTAAATGCCTGGTCCTTCTCCTAAACTCATCTTCTAATTGAGATTTTTTCCTTTGATTTTCTATCCTTCTTCTTTTTTGTTCTTGTTGAGTTCTCATGACACCGGATAATCGTTGCTCTAATTTCCTTTTCAAATCTTGTTTCTCAGACTCAATTGAAGGTAGCAATTGGAATTTCGTTAATCGATCATGTTTAATTTTCTTTGTATTTAATAGCAAAGAATCTCTTTTTGTTACATTTTTCGTTGCTTTTTTATCAGCTGTATTGGTTGGGACATTGTTGTTAGGGGCCTTTTCAATAATCTTTCCATATGGTGCATTCGATATATCTAAAAGGCCATCATGATGATTGTTGTGTCTCTCGGATGTTTTTGAAGTCATATTAGCCGTTGGTAAAATTGGCCTTCGAAGACTCTTCCTTTTGTTATTATTATTCCATCTCTCGTTTTTTGTCATTGGTAAATTGTTAGAATTTGGTGAAACATTATTATGACGAATATTGGTATTGTTTTTAACGTTATTATCAATCTTCGGTATCAAAGAATTTCTGATCGGTTTAGCGTGTCTGACCGTTATGTTTACAATATCATTTATTTTATTATTCCTTTGATTAGTAGGACTTTCCAATGTGGATTTCTTTGTGGAAAAGATATCTTTCAAAGTTTCATGTAAATTATTGTCTATAGTACTGCCTGGAGTCATTCCTAATTTTGGTTTCATAACAGGTGATGTTCTTTTCATTGGTGATCCGGTCACATCAATAGAAGAAGATGAAAATTTCCGATGACTATGATTGGTAGATTGTTTCGATGCAATTTTATGCTCGAATGATTTGGTCGATAATGATGATAGTCTATCAAATATACTTTCATTGGTACGTGTACTTGTTGTGGAATTGGACGTTCTCAGTATTGGACTTTGAGTAACCCTTTTCACCATATTCTGGTTCCTTTGGGGCCGTATTCTACTAGGCAATAATGATACTGTATTATTATTGCTAGACTTGGTTGAGCCATTGTTATGATTATTTGAAGGATAAACTATAAGGGGATCTTTATTTGGTAATGGAATGAACATATTGGATCTCCTTTGTGCTCTGTTGGTTGTTTGTAAATCTTGTTTCTTTGTATTGTTTGTCTTTGCCTTATGTTTTGTATTTTGGGACGAGTCAAATTTAGCCGCCAAGGAAATCTCCTTAGCAGTTTCCCGAGATTTAGTTGACATATTCTCAGTTGCATTGGGTATGACAGTAGTGGTGGTAGAACTTCTCAATTTTTGGTCGACTTTAATTGGTGACCATGGAGATTCTTGGTCTGGATTAGTTACCGTTGCAATTTTAGTAGAATCAGGCTGTGTCTTGTCAAGTGTATTATTTCCTATAGCTTGTA
Source organism: Naumovozyma dairenensis CBS 421 (assembly GCF_000227115.2). NCBI lineage: Eukaryota > Fungi > Ascomycota > Saccharomycetes > Saccharomycetales > Saccharomycetaceae > Naumovozyma > Naumovozyma dairenensis. The sequence continues at coordinate 1,228,194 of NC_016481.1, forward strand.
CTTTATCTTTAATATTGTGTAAAGATTTTGGTGTAATACCCGAGAAATCTCCATGATTACGTTTAGGAGTTGTTGAATCATTAATATTAGAGTTATGGGTTTCTCTTGTATTAGACTGCGTCGTCATCGTAGCTTCTTCATGATTATTTTCAATGGATTGAACGTTATCATTAGATTGAGGAAATACAATGTCCATTTTACCAACAGTTTTCTCGGGACTGACCATAACGTTTTCTTTTTTCTTGATAGCATCTCTTCGCTTTGTAATTAACAAACTTTCAATATCATCATTAATCCATTTATTTGATTTATTCAATATACTATTTATTTGAGATTGATGTTTTGATCCGATATTGTTAAAAGTATTCAGTGATTCCACTATAGAACGCGAACTTCCTGGTGGCCTCTGTACCTTTTTCTTGGCAGCTTGAAGGGCCCAATCCATTTTCTATAATATAATATGGTAGTTTCCTTGGAGTGAGCAGACAGATGGTTAGATGATGTGACCTTCATTCTTCATCTCTTATAACTCTCTACGTAGCATAGTTAATTATTTGAGGTTTACTTTAATCCTTTATTAATTTCTTTTGTGTTTCCAAGAGGTTACCCGCACGACACCAATTTTAAAAACGGCGACACACTTTTTTCTCACTTTAAAATTGAGAATTATATACTATATTGGAAAGAATGGTTTATTTTTTAATGCATGTGCTGATTTAGCACTAGAGCCACGGGGGTCTATTTGTTCATTTATCTGAGAGTTATCATAGTGACCTGGAGTGTTGTTGTTGTTGCTCATAATGTAGTTGTTGATCCTGATGTTATGTATTGATTATGTAATTGTTATTTAATAGTGTATATGGTTGATTCACTATATCTATTTGTTGTTAGGTATCTTATTCTCACTTTATTTAGGTATTCAAGGAAAGTCTTTTTATCTTCTATCATATTACGATGTACACTTACATATTCCACCTTGCTGTTCAAGGGGTTGATCCAGGCTACATATATTCATTCACACAATACAGAATTCTCAAATGAATATTATTTGAATTACAAATTACAAAATTATATCTTTACAAAAAAATGTTTAGTTTTACAGAGAGTCGGATCGTCTTATGCCAGGTTCAATCTATTAGCAAATCACTTATCGAAATTTACATCTAAGTCAATCACTGGATAGCTATTTTCCTCATTGTTTGACGTATTAGCAAAAATCCTACCCTTAAGATTAATATTGTTTGCATAGGCAAACTCTTCAAGACTTCCGAATCTTCCTCTCCTATTTCTTCTAATTTGTTCAGTAGTATTTTCCATTGTTGCCCTTGGTGATATCTTGTGAGTGTATGATTCCACCTCTTGTGGATTCTTATTGTCAAGATATTGAATATTCCCCATTGTAAACAAGGAATCATCTGATGGTAGAGGAGAAATTTTTAAATCATCGTTTAGTTGATGACTTAAATTTTGTAATTCAATAGGGCTCGTTAAGGAAATAGCATTACTCTTCCTATGGTAAGGTCTTGTCTTTGATTTCTTTAATGGCGAGACTGAGTTTACTGTTTTGGGTATATCAGCCCCAGAGGTTGAAATGTTTAAAGTCTTTGGACAAATACCATTTGACTTTCTAAAGATAGTTCCTCTTTGATGTGTAAAATCTTGAGACCTTTTTCTTAGGTGCCTCTTCGAATCCCTTCCATTTTCTAGTTCCGTACTAGGTGTGGTACCTTGGTCGTTTGGGAAAGAAAATTGTAAGAGATGATTGAAAATACTTTCACTTCTTGACTCTTCCAAATAAAAATGCTTTTCAATGGAATTTGCAGATTTGTCTGTTTTGGTTGAGTTTAAGGAGGATAAGCTATTCTTTGAACACCTTGTACTTTTTGGAGTTTGTAATAAATCAAAGAAGTTATTCCTCCCTGTGATGGAAGTTAAAGAGCACTTTGATGTCTTTGGTGTTCTTGGTATTTTAGATATCGGTCTTGGGTCCGAACCGTCAGTAGAATAATGTGTGCCCATCTTATATGGTATTTCTAGGTATAATCGTTTGGTCTTAATTAAGAATGGGTTTTTTCTGTTTCTCGATTTTCTAGTAAATGGCAATCTATATATCCATATATATACTACCCATTTTAACGTTCCTATTATTTAGTTACTTTGGATTTTCGACATATTTTAAGAATTTTTGACATTTCCACCTTACAATTGAAAGATGTAAAAATTTACATCCTTCTATGCAGGTATTGTAACGTTCACAGGCATGTATTTAGCTGTAGGGAACTTCCGCAGCCACAGTCAAAAACAAAAGCCTATAATTCCTTTTTCTCACTTTCAATCGGTTACAGTATAGTAGCTTTGTTTGTTTCTGTATGACAGTTCTTTCAACGACAGTGGTGTACTACTTTTGCCTGATAAGAAAAAACCCTAATGGAAATTAAGTTACGTTATGAAGAGTACTTGAGAAGTAATCCTTGCATGGAAGAAGTGAAAAAAAACTGTCCTACGATATCTTCTAGTTCAAGGGAGATTCTAGACTTACGACTTCCTATTTTATTTCAGTTTATTTGTGTGTTGTAATCGTCTCAAAATGGTCTCTATTCTATCTAAATAAGTGACGTGAGTATGGCGCAGAGATGGAAGATAAAGATAATGATGATGTAGAAAAACCGATTACATTTCCCCTTTTGGCACCCATACCTTTTCCTTCCCCCTCCCCTCCCCTGCGTTTATTTCTTGGCACTCGCTGGTTTGTTTTCGGACTTTTGCAGCCCGTTGGCCGTTTTTCCAAAATAAATTTGCCGTGACGCGTATTATGCAGATTGTTTCTTATTTACTTTCTCCAATAACAATGGGTGTGGCCTGCTTATCCTATTGCCTTTATCCTCTCCCAAACTTACTTTCCGACACACGTACGTAGGTAGTTCCCGAAACAGATGAGCGTTTGCTACATTAAGTTACATAGATAAGTGTCTCCAATAGGGAACATCCACAAGTCTACATAGTTAAGCACAGTGGCAATGCGTTCAGTGAGAGCTGCTACGCTTCCTAAGGAAAAAGACATCTATTGTGCCCATTCTATGTTTGAAGGGGGCAATTTTGAAGTACACTCTAACCAAATATGGTCTGCAGAAGGCCCTCACTAGAAGTGAACGAGTCCTTTGTATTTAAAAATATAGTTATATGAACGTGAACTAAGTCTAAATGGTAAGCCACCTGCTTTTCATATTAATACAAAGTAGGTGTCTTGACAGCACGATTATAGACAGTTTTATTGTTAGAAAATTTATTGAAAGCTGAAACAGAGTACGATGATGGACTACAAAAAAGCTGTTAGACAAAAACCCTTTTATACTTCAGTTCTGATTTTTAACACAAAGCAATTCAAATGTTCTATAACCTGTTCCGCATATTGCTTGGTAAGGTGTTGCGTCAGCTGCTCTTGTCGAATGTAATTTAGCATTGTGTAAACACTCACAGATACAAACTAACCTTCTGCCTGCCTCCCTGCCATAAATCTCAAAATTAAGCGCTGAGCTTTCTAAACTCTCTCGGACAAAATATCCCGTAGAAAACTCTCTTTCCAAAGATGTAAATAAAAACATCTTTCCCGCATGAAAAATTTAGAAACCAGCAGAGGATTTTGCAAGATGGAAATGAAAACAAACAAGTTACGCATGAAGCAAGCTGGTGTTTTTCCTTCCAATTCTGACTAAAAATACTTTTAGATTACCGGTTACAGGTTATAGAAGGGATATGGACTATAGGGAAGAGGTTCGTTTCATGCTGCTTGACAAACTCCTTCAGAGATTTACCAATGCAATGCATGGCAGTATTTCCATTTTCCAAGAGTAATCTCTGGAAATACACAGGTTAGTTGCCTCATATGCACGGAAATTCAAGATATACACAGAACTGGAAACAAAACGCTTCGAAACGTACATTGTTGTTTATCTTTCCAGACTAGGGTTCCCATTCTATTAGGATCTCTATGGTTTTGTATACTGCCAAGTAAGACAATACTGTCTGCCATAGTTTTTCTTTTGTTTACCTTTTACTAGAGCTCAACAGATCCGATTTTATTGTCGATAGCAATGCTGCTTGCGTGATGATAATAGTCGATGCAAGAACTATATATAAAGAATTGTTCCGAGTAAGTTTATTGGTATGAACGTTTGGCGTTTCCCTAAAAACAACCTCCCCTTTATTACCTAATCAAAAGAGACGTCGCCAAAATAACATACGTGTATCCCTTAAACACTGTCCATTCATTAAATTTTTTTTGTCTTAAGTTCTTTTTTCTCTCTTATTCTACAGTTATCTCGTTCGTTTTCTAGAATAAATTATATGAACTGAAACTCAATTCCTTCCTTTAAATTTTATTTCAGACGTCACTTTTTTTCACTTCGATTCAATCTAAATCTTTGAAGAATATTCCTTCGCTTCCTTTTAATTTTTTCAATCATTATTTTTACAATAACTTACCTTTTTTTCGTTTCTCTTTATCTACAATTTTTGTTCCAAATCCAGATGAAATTTTTATCAATAACTAAACATAGTTCCAAAAAAAGATTACATGAAAGCCAAATTCCTGATGAATACTCTCAAAGACCAACTAAGAGATTATCTCAAGGTTCAGATCAGTTAAAACCTGATAGTAATATATTTACAACAAATTCTAATGATTCTGTTAAGCAATTTACACATTCACCTCATTCTTCCTCTAAAGGATCCAAAATATCAATTACAAAACATAAAAATGCCAATCTGTCTTTAAAGACCAATGTATCTCAAACATCAACTGTTAATTTGGGACAAAATATATTTCTTCCGACACCAATTTCTACACCAACAAAAGCGAATATACTGTATGATGCTTGTGGAGAACAACAAGTTCAATTCTATTCAACTTCTTCACCGGACAATAATCTCGACACGAAGAAAAGATTGGTGACTCGATTTTCAAGTTTAAATCTAAATTCATTGCAGATTGCACCTCATCCAATTTTTGAAATCCCAGAAATTGTTGATAATATCATTTATTTCTTATCGAAGAAAAACAATCATTCAAATATGTCTGCAGGAGTAACTAAACAGCAAATTAGGAAAGTTTCAGTATCGTCTTTGTCACAACATCAAAATAATAATAACATCACTAAAAGAATTATCTCTTCACCGCTACCATTCGCAAGCTCAACTGTCTCTATAGAGGGGAGTTTCAAAGACAATCATTTATTCAACTGTCTATTCATCAATAAACTTTGGTTTCAAATGACATTACCTTACCTATTGAAAAATATACACTTCCAAAATGATTCTAACATAAAGAAATTCATTAATATATCGGGAAAAATATCAAACATAACTTCAACGACAATTGAAACAATAAAGTTCCATAAGATCCATAAATTAAAACAATCTGAATTACAAAAATTCCCTCATAACTTACTGTCATCAAATATAAAATCAATCGAATTTTATATTTGTCCCAATATAATCCCACCAACTTCATGGTATCCAATTTTACAAAACTTGGAAAACTTAATAATCCCAGGTAACAAACGCTTAAACGACCAACAACTAGTAAAATTATCAAACCACATTCCAAACTTAGAAACCCTTGATTTAAGAGCTTGTGAAAACATATCCGATATAGGTGTTGTCTCCATCGCATTACGTTGTCCTAAATTAAAACTATGTAATTTAGGAAGGCACAAAAACAATCATTTAATAACAAACGTGTCATTGCTTGGCTTGGGTAAGTATACTAATGTGGAAACTATTGGATTTGCTGGTTGTAATATTAATGATTCTGGGATTTGGGAATTTGCCAAATTAAACGGTGCAAATATTAAACGGTTATCTCTTAATAATTGTAATCAATTGACTGATTATTCTATACCTATCCTAGTTGGGTTTAATTATTTTCCTAATTTAGCCGTTTTGGAAATTAAAGGTTTGAGTTTGATTAATGATGTTAGATGGTTAGTTAAATTCAAATTATGGAAAACTTCTTTACGGTCCCCGATCTTAATCGAAGGTGGAGATAGGATTAATGACTTGATGAAAGAAGAAGAAAATAAATTGAAAAAATTGAACTCATTCATTGCCTTGCAAGAGTTGTCTACATGGGTTAATGCAGACGACGATGATGATGCTAACGATAAATAATTCATGACTAAAAAAAAAAAACTTAAATAATATATTCCCTTTTCATGACAAAAAAAACTATGTAAGAAAACAATATTATGTAGTACACAAAATTTGTAATTTATAGTAATAACTAATTCAATATTTTAGAATAATTAAAGAACAATTTTCTATATAATTATATAAGATAATTCCAACTTTTGTTTCAATGTTATTTCGTGGCACTGGCGTTGCATTGGAAACGCGTTCATTTTCTACAGTGCACTTTAGTTCATTTTATTTTGGAAAAAGTGGCAACCTGTGCAAGAACATCGACTTACATAAAGTCATATATAGTTCTCTTTCTTCAAAAGACACTCAGAAAAACATACAAAAGCACTGATACTAAGTGAAGTGCAATCTATAATGTCCTTTATTACAGATTTTGATGCCATTAGTGCCGAAAGTAAATATGTTAATATATTACTATGGATAATATTTGGGTTTGGTGTTCTTAAATTGACCACTTTAACATTAAGAAGTTTAGCATTATTGGCAGATCTTTTCATCTTACCTGCAGTCAATTACTCTAAATATGGTGCTAAGAGGGATAACTATTGTGTTGTTACTGGTGCAAGTGATGGTATTGGTAAAGAGTATGCTATTCAAATGGCAGAACGTGGATTCAATTTGATTTTGATTTCAAGAACTTTATCGAAATTAGAAACTATGAAAGAAGAATTGGTTAAGAAGTATTCAATTGAAGTTGTTATTTTAGCTGCCGACATTTCTAAGGATTCTGATGACAATTATAAGCAAATTAGAGAAGTTTGTGAGAATTTACCTATTACTGTGTTGATAAATAATGTTGGTCAATCACATAGTATTCCAGTTCCATTTTTGGAAACTGAAGAAAATGAGTTAAGGAATATTATTACTATCAACAATACAGCTACTTTATTAATTACTCAAATCATTGCTCCATTAATTGTTAAGACCGTTAGAAACTCTAAGCAACGTGGTTTAATCTTGACTATGGGATCATTCGGTGGATTAATCCCAACGCCATTACTAGCCACTTATAGTGGTTCCAAGGCATTTTTACAACAATGGTCTACTTCATTGGCTGGTGAATTAAAGGGAGATAACGTTGATGTTGAATTAGTCTTATCCTATTTAGTCACAAGCTCTATGTCCAAGATTAGGAAAACTTCCATGTTAATTCCTAACCCAAAGAGATTTGTTGAATCCACTTTGAAGAATGTTGGTAGACGCTGCGGTGCTCAAGAACGCTTTGCTACAATGACACCATATTGGAGTCATGCGCTTTATCATTTCATCATTGAAGAAACAGTCGGTGTTTATTCAACTATAGTCAATTGTATTAATTATTCATTCCATAAATCTATCAGAGTTAGAGCTCTAAAGAAAGCAGAAAGGCTAGCTAAACAACAATAAATGTCTTGAAGTCGTGAAAAACAATTGTCCATGATATGAATAAATAATCTCAGTAAAGATGATCTTTCCTTTCAAACACCTATCACAGATCTTTTTACTATATATACTATATATTGTGAATATAATTTATGCGGCATATATGAGGATAACATCAAGTAAGTGTATGCATTATGTAGATACTCTATATGTAAGAGATCACCTGCTACATTGCATAACATAATATAACTTAACTGAGTTGTGAATTGATGTTTTTCTTTTGGTGTACGTAGAAAACTGAACACGCGTAATCAGGCAAAGAAAAAAACGCTAACAGTATTTTGTAGCATTTAAGGAAAAAATATTTTTAGAATATTAAATTGACCAAGAAATACTAACACCTTTGTTCTAGGTTTTAAGTTACCATTTTTTTTGTTGCGATCTCGAGATTCTATTTCTTAAAAACTGTTCATTTTCTGCAACATAGGTACGTGTCTGGATTTATCTAGCTATTATTTGTGTTAAAAAGTACCTAAAAGACTCCAGATCAGAAGATACTAAGCCTCGAGGATATCATTTCGTTCATCTATTGATACGACTTTCGAATCAAATATTTCGTTATATCAACACATCCTTAACAATGAGTGGTGAATTAGTTAATTATAAAAGGTTAGAAAAAGTTGGTGAAGGTACTTATGGTGTTGTTTACAAGGCGTTAGATATGCGTCAAGGACAAAGAATTGTTGCCTTGAAGAAGATCAGGTTAGAAAGTGAAGATGAAGGTGTGCCTAGTACTGCTATTAGAGAAATTTCGTTATTGAAAGAATTGAAAGATGATAATATTGTTAGGTTGTATGATATTGTTCATTCAGATGCTCATAAATTATATTTAGTTTTTGAATTCTTGGATCTAGATTTGAAAAGGTATATGGAGAGTATACCAAAGGAACAATCCTTGGGAGACAATATTATTAAGAAGTTTATGAGTCAATTATGTAAGGGGATTGCATATTGTCATGCTCATAGAATTTTACATCGTGATTTAAAACCACAAAATTTGTTAATTAATAAAGAGGGTAATTTAAAATTGGCTGATTTTGGTTTAGCAAGAGCCTTTGGTGTTCCCCTAAGAGCATATACGCATGAAATTGTTACTTTATGGTATAGAGCGCCTGAGGTTTTATTAGGTGGTAAACAATACAGTACAGGTGTCGATACATGGTCCATTGGATGTATATTTGCTGAAATGTGCAATAGGAAACCTATCTTCAGCGGTGACAGTGAAATTGATCAAATTTTCAAGATTTTCAGAATATTAGGTACACCCAATGAAACCATATGGCCAGATATTGTGTATTTACCAGATTTTAAGACAAGCTTCCCGCAATGGCGTAGAAAGGATTTGCAACAAGTGGTTCCAAGTTTAGATCCGCAAGGGATTGATTTGTTGGACAAATTATTAGCATATGACCCTATCAATAGAATTAGTGCAAGAAGAGCAGTGGCACATCCGTATTTTCAACAAACAGGAACAAATGAATGAATAAAATAAATGAACTATTAATGAATAATCAAACTGGAGCGTGGGAGGTAGGTGTTTTTCTACCTCAGTTACCTAGTGCGTATACCATTCCGATACACGGTATATATATATATATATATATCAAGAAACGGTGCAAATAGACAAGATTTGTTGTCGAAAGAAGGAAGGAAGGAAGTTCTTTTCAGAAATTCAAACAAATCATTTATTTCTTAGCCAAAATAGGAATTTAGCCGCCCAGCCTAAGACAAAAGAGGGTAACACACAATTTTTTAAAAATTTGGTGTTACCCTCCTGGAACGAAAGCTATTTTCCCCAGAATCAATTCCGCGGGTCGCCTTTGTACGAAGTCTTCCACGGGAACCAGTGCAACATCCGTAGAAAATAAGACAATAATGCCACCATACACCCATACCCCGTATAACCCAATTAGGAAATAAGTTTCTCGACGCGATAACCCTCGTTATAGGGGCCCCTCTTAGTCAAGGGGTATTGCCCCCAGATAAGATCGCACACAAGAAGAAGGAAATGCCAACCCAACCTTGCACGCCCCTTTCTCAGAAAACCCCCCGAATAGCTCTGCGCAGGTTTCTATGCAGACTCTCTTCGTCGTCTCGAACATTGACGTTTTCAAACCTTTCTGTATTGTTTCCAAACAATCAAAAAACAAAGTCACAACTAAATGCTCGAACGATTTCAAGGTTAAAGTGAATAGCTCAGTGAAAGTTAAAAAATTAGCTTCAATTCCAACATCAACTTATAGTAGACGTATTTTGTTGAACCAAGTTTACTTCCTTTTAACGTTACGCACGTCATACCCTCTTCCAATCTTCATTCGTTCCATTTTTTTTCTTGGGACAATACTCATTTTCAAAAGGCAGAGACTACTTGAATATCCTTTGTATTATCACAGAACCCAGCTAGCTCGGTGATAGTGATTAACTTCAGTCATTGTATTTTACATCTTCCTCAGAAGTTGTTATTTCCAACAATTAGGTCAATAAATTCAGCAGAGATAGTATATAAGAGAGTCATATTCATTCCACCGCATTCTCTATTACTAATAAGCACCCCACACACTTACTATTCATACTTCCTTTGCCTTTTATTCTTTTATTCATTTTAACAATATTCACAACCAAAAGTGGAACTGATATAGAGAAACTAAAGCAAGCAGGAAGCCCAAGAAAAATAAGTTTTATCAAGAAATCCGCTACCAAATTGAATCTCATCAAAACAATCTTTTTCTCACATAGATAATATTTTTGCATTGCAAAAACATTATATCCAGATTCATTCATACATATATACATCTGGTCATTTCTGCATAGTCAAATTTATTCATTTTTTTCCCCATTTTGACTCACTTTTCATTGTCATCATCTTTGCAACTAATATCCTTCCTCCTCCTATTGTATCAATATTGATAGTTCCTAGACTATATCGTCATTTCAACAAACCAGGAGAAAAGAAAGGAATAAGCCAAACCATACTCATACATAATACACAATGAAGAAAGAAATTAGATTTTTACTTTATGCCAATACCTTACTTTGGATTTTCATATTATACTACACATTCGATCTTCTGACATTAACAATAGACAACACATTCGAAGATGCATTACTAGATATAGATCTAAATCCTACCAAGGAACAACTAGGCAACTCAGACAAACCACAATTAATACCAAAAATAATTCATCAAACTTATAAGACAAATGATATCCCAAAGCAATGGATAGAAAGTCAAAAGAAATGTAAAGATTTACATCCCGATTATAAATATATGCTATGGACAGATGAAATGTCTCATGAATTCATTAGAGAAGAATATCCATGGTTCCTAGAAACATTCGAAAATTATAAATACCCCATCGAAAGAGCTGACGCAATTAGATATTTCGTCCTATCCCATTACGGTGGTGTATATATCGATTTAGATGATGGTTGTGAAAGAAGATTAGATCCATTATTAAAAGTACCAGCATTCTTAAGGAAAACTGCCCCCGTAGGGGTTTCTAATGACGTTATGGGATCCGTTCCAAGACATCCATTTTTCTTAAAATTGATTAAATCTTTGAAACATTATGATAAATCATGGTTCGTTCCTTATATGTCCATTATGGGTTCCACGGGACCACTTTATGTTAGTGTTATTTGGAAACAATATAAAAGATGGGGGGTCCCACAGAATGGTGTTGTAAGAATTTTACAACCAGCTGATTATAAGATGCATACTTATTCATTTTTTTCCATTGCAAAAGGTTCATCATGGCATATGGATGATGCGAAATTCATGAAATCATTAGGGAATCATATCTTATCATGTGTCGTTGTTGGGTTCGTTTTCGCATTTTTTGTATTATATTTGGAATATTGTATTTATTGTTGGCTCTGTTCTGTTTCAAGATTTTCTGGGTTTTCAACTTTTGTAAATCAATTGAATAATTGGTTTAAATGTTTGAATGAAAGATTGTTTACTAATAAGGATAATACTAGTCTTTATGGGATGAGAAATTATGATTTAAGAGAATATACGAAAAAGAAAAGGTTAAGAAAGGATTCCAATTTACCTCATCATGATCTAATGATGCCAGATTTAGAGAAAAATCAAAGAGTGTCACTAAAGTCATCAACAGGTGATTTTAGTCGATCAAGATCGTAGGGGGGTTTCAATCTAAAAAGCACAAATCAAAACAAAAGGAACAATATATATATATATTCAACAATTCATGTTGTGTAAGTAATAAAGTTATACTATAATAAAATCTAGAAATAGAAAAAAAACTGTAAAAATTTAAAGAAACTCGATTTTATGCTGCACCATACGTAGTTCTGTAACAGATATAATATCCGAATCTTACAATAGCCAATGAGGTAAGTGTTGCAAGTTACAAATACTTGGGAGTTTCAAATATAAAATAACCATTTTCTGCGAACTTTATATATGAATCTATTTGTTGTTCTGAAAATGCAGTGAGTGGCGCCGTGCATAATTGCAGCTGTAAACTGAGAGACTGTATCACGTACATAGTTCGACTTGTACGTCTAAATATATTGGCTTGCTGAAAGGAGACAGAACTCAATGTATAGTAGTAGTAAAGATAATAATATGTTTTAAAAAATTTATAAAATAGTACAAATCCAGTTGCATCATAACAGTGTCCTCACTATACACAAAGTAAAAATAAGAAAGGCAATAAAAAATAAAATAAAAAATAAAACAGTAATAATTTAACAGTAGTAATATATAGTGTAACTTTGAGTAAGTAAGAGTCCAAGTGTCCAATGAGATGATGCTTAATAATAACAAAAACATGCCCGTCGGTATAAAAAAAAGGGAAAAGATTCAAAAAATACAATTGATTTGATAATAATAGTAACTAGTTCGGGGTACTAAACAAAGTTTGTGTTAGGAAAGATCTTGGGACATTAGAAAAAAATGACATGAATAAAAAAGATAATAGTTAGAAAAAAATGCATAATAGATGGAAAACGAGAAAAAAATGGAGACGTCCATGCGACTATGGTAAAGCAGCAGCAGAGCCTGCTTGATTTAACCATGAATTAACAGTATCTTCACTTAAGACATCATCAAAATCTTCACTAACCTCCACAATATGAATAGTATTATCGTTCCCATTAAAAATAACAGCAACTTTCAAAGAAGTTTCCGTTGGTCTAGTGAAATAATCTTGAGTACCACCGTCTTGACCATCATGAACATGAGAAATCAATTTATCAGATCCAGCAGTCAAAATTTCGAAAAGATCCATTTCACCACATCCAGTTTCCCAACATGAACAAGAAGCATCCCCATATTGTAAAGTACGTGGGATCTTTGCATTCAATAACCAAACAGCAGGCATATCTTGATTCATGGCGGAACCAGATGTATCACTTGGCATTAAAAATTCAAAAACGAAAATCTTATGATCACCACCAAACCCGTGGTAAGCAGGGATACCATCTCTATAGTACCCACAGCCGTCGTTAGAGCCATCACATGAATCACCAGAGAAGATAATGAATTCTTTACCGGATGCCACTGTGACATCATCTAATGGAGTGGCAGATGAACAACCAGTGATACCGTCTGAATTGGCGAATGAGATGGAATTACCGAAACATTGAGACCATGTACCTGAACCGGCAGTACCACCTTGATGGTTCATGAAAGTACAGTTAGATGTAGAACCTGGAGTGAAATAGGAAGCTCTTTCCCATGCACCTGCGACTGGGGCAGAGACTGAAGTTGAAGTTGATTTGGTGGATTTAGAAGTTGATGTACTAGTAGTGGTTTGTTCTTCTTCTTGTGGTTGAACCTTGGAAGATAAGATTGTTGAGACTTTAATATAAGAGGAGACAATTTCATTGTCTGCTTCTGGTGCTGCTTCAGCTGCTGCAGTAGTAGTTGGGAAAGTTTCAGCAACGTTAATATTTCCTACTGGAGTCACCGATTCACCCTTAGCGTTAACGAAGACTGTAGCGGTAACTTCTACGACTTCCACAGCGACATCTCTCTTATGGCGATGTTGATGATTTTTCGTTGTTGTACATTCTTTTTCATTTGCGTCATTATTATCTCTCTTCTTTAAGTTAGATGATGATGAAGAAGCAGCAGGATAATAGACACCGAATTGCTTTAAATTGATTGGACCTCTGAAATGGACAGATAATTCTTCATTGAATGGGGATAAATTACCAGAGAATGAAGTAGATTGTTGTGAACATTGACAAGTGGATTCATCCATGTTTGTAACATCTTGGTATGATGAAGATAATCCTACATTTGAGTAAATGATAGCATCAGTTTCTGAACAGTAATAGTTACCACCTGAAAAGGTACATTGATCAGCTTTAATGACCGTAGATAATAATGATATGATATTACCTACTATTAAAGTATTTGATAATTTCATTTATGTTGATTAATATTTTTATTCTGTTTTTATGAAGTTTCTAAATCGTATGAATGTGACGGTGAAGATAAAGATGTATTTGGTAGTATGTGATTGTCTGAGAAAAGGAACGACTATTAGTTAGTGAAGGTGAATCTGTAAGAAAAGAAGTTTGGATCTTTCTTTATTAATGTATATATCAATAATGATACCAGATATAGAGATGTGATTACAAAACTGAAATAAAAATGCCAAGAACAAAATATTAATATAATGAATGATAAATTAAAATGTTATAAAAGATGAATATATTTAAAGAAAAGTATAAGTTGAGACTTGCAAAATAAAAGCGTGAATAAGTTTTGAAGAAAATATTAGGTACGTATACGGAATATTTGTTCAAAACAGGAGGAATGACGAGTGTTGCCAGGAAAATTCTCCAGTTTATATTTGTTTCCAAAACGTTTTCAACGATATGAGAATGATTACTTAAGTCAAACAACAGTGGAAAAGAAAGCAAGCAGTGAAAAATTATTCATTTGTGCTGGTTCATATTGTTGTTGTTGTTGTTGTTGTTGTTCCGGAAGAGCAGAGGAACGAACAAGGAAGAAACTATTGCAGAAAACGAAGTTTCACCTCAGCCACTTTTATTTACGGGCCCCTACGAGCCCCTCTCTGTCATGTTACAGATGCTGTTTTAGGAAATTAGCCAACAAACAACAACGCGAATCATTCACCAGCCTGATTTCGCGTTACCTTCACCCTCGCGTTGGCCTTTTCCCGAACTGGCGGCCACGACAGATAGATTGTTTTTTTTTTCCGGCCAGGGTAACACTATGGCAATACCCGGTGATAGCCGTCCCCACCGGGTAACGATATTTTCTACCCCGGGTAATCTGGTTGGAAACAAGTTGACGTGTTAATTTAATTTAATTTAATTAAATTGAATTATTCCGTCCATATACTGTGTGTACGTAGTGTAATGTAACGTTGTTACCTTAAACAACACGTATGGCCAGTTAACCTGTACAATTCTTACTGCCACCATACCTACATGGATAGTTAAAACATTCTCTCATATATAGTAGCAATAGGTGAGTACAAACTACTAAAAGTTTATATATATATTTTTTTTTCATTCAGTCACGAGAAGAACCCAGCTAACCGCAAAGAACTTCTAAAATCTCATCGTTCCCTTACTTTCATCAAACTAATCAAAAACAAAAATGGCCATCCAAACTCCAAAGCAAAGAATAGCAAATGAAAAATTCAATAAAAATATTGAAAAACACAGAAAGTATGGTAAGAAAAAGTTAAACAAAAATGATGAAAAATCTCAATTACCAATCTCAAAAGTTTGGTTAGCTGTCATCTTATTCCTTTTGATTGGTGGTGGTGTCTTGGAATTAATAAGTTTCTTCTTCTGATCACGTTATTACTTGATTTCAAACAGTTCATTCTTATGGTCCATGACATCATGTTATTAGAAAACAAAAAAGAACAAACAAAAACAATCGCATAGCCTCTTCGCTAATATATTGCATTATTTTTTTATCTATACTAATCACAAAAGATTTATTATTCTATCTCTCTTCAAATTGGTTACAGATAATACTACTTCAATTGGTTACTAGGGATAGCAAATATAAAAAACACTATCTACCTGCCTTGCCTACCTACCTATCTATAACGAATATAATATAAAATTTAAAGAAAATATATATAATATGTACTATAATAAACAAATAATAATAATAATAATAATGAGAAAACTTTTATGACTTTACGTACTTCCATTCTATCTATTATGTATTATATAGGCCATAGGTCGTTCAACATAGAATTGTCAGCGCTAATATGTCTGGCACTCTTTCGTACACTGTAACACAAACGTTAATTTAACCGCCCAACTTCATATTTTATTATTTTTCCTTAAGACATGAAATTTCAAAACATTTCAGAAACAAGTCGAAAAAAATATGAAACAAAGCTATGTTGAAGAAGATCGACCTTAGTAAGGGCCCATACTTTCTTTCCTAATTTTATCTAATGTTTACTGTATAATTGTTTAATCTCTTTACATCTTTGGGATCGCTCATATATCTAAACTACACATGATAAATATGTCTTGAGTTTCTACAACCGATTATTCTCCCCAAAATTAACATTCAAGAAACCTCTTAATATTAAATTTTAACCATTGAAATGATAAGATTTCTTCCTATGAAAAACATTCGTTGTATTCATACAAGATTCAGAAAAACAACGATTATAAACAATACTTTTAATGATAATAATAACAGTAATCATGAACTTGTATCAAATGAAGACCCAAGAATATTAACTCCAAAAGAAACAGACCTTATAAATAACCTCCCCATTTTCCAACAAAACAATGAAGCAATAAAATCAAAAATTTCAAACGGTTCATCCTTCAATAAGGAGAAAAAAGATTATATCCGAGCTAAAATTGATGTCTTAAAACCATTATTCCCATCAGAATCATATCCAGATCTCCTAGGTTATAACTTACCACATGATTCCATATCTCCATATATTGATACACAAGCATCCCTTGGAACAAATCGATTATCAGTAACAAAATTATTAACAAAATCATGGTGTGAATTAAGGACAACATACGATTTATACGCAGAATCAAGATTGAAAGATATCATACAGCCACCAAGAGATAAATATCTGGAATCAGGATCTCAAATACATAACACGTTAGAATTGGAATTACATCCAAAATTATTAGATCTAGGGTGGGAGTTGGAACCAGATCTTTTCGATTCATGGTTCGATACTTTAAAGAAATTCGTTTCAATTTGGAAAATTGGTGAAAGTAGAGAAATTTTAACTCATGGTTATTTAAATAACGAAACTTTGACTTTGCTTCTTGGGGATCAAATGGTTAGAGATGAAAATGATGTTTTAATTAGTGGGATTATTGATCATTTAAAAATACGGGATAAGATTAGGGACAAAAACAAAGATTCAAATGCTCAAAGAATGGATTTGGATTTGGATTTGGATTTGAATACAATGTTTAAAGATTGTGATAATATCGATACCGTTTTGGAAACATTGGAAAAGAATTTCGACACAATCAAAGAAAATAAAGAGATTTTAATTAGTGATGTTAAGACAAGATCAACAAATAAAATCCCAACACAATTCACAATCTTAAAGGCAACAAAATTACAAATCATGTACTATAAGTTTTTCTTAGAAAACTTAGGAATATCAGTAGCGGCAACTTATCACAAATTACTAACGAATGCAGAAAGAAGAGGTATAGATCCGAATACAAGTATTGACCCTTATAAATTATTAACTTTCATGATATCGACAAATGGTATATTTGATGATGATATGGCAAAATTGAGAGACGGATTTGATATTGGATTTGAATTATTCGATTCTGAATTTAATATGGATTCTAGTACAGATATGTCAAATGTTTTTGATATGTCACATATTCAGTTAGATACTGAGGCTTTAAATATTCCACCTGAAACTATTGATAAATATAATGAGTTTTCAACTAACTGGTCACGTCCTGTTACTTTAAAATATTTTGCAGCAAGGTTAGCTCAGTTTTATTTCTATATTGGTCAATTAGTTTCAAATCAATTATCAGTAGAATATTATCATCGTAATGAAAACTTCCATAATTTGTTGTTCAATTACGATGAAGAGTTTTTACAAACGAACGTCAAAGATAGTGGAAGCTTTTGGTTTGGGAAAAGAGACATTGAACCAATAAGGCCAAATGTTAAGAATTTTAAAACTTTTTGTAAATACTGTGACTACGCTGATGTTTGTGCTTGGAAATTTGAAGGTGAAGAGAAATGTAAAGAACTCGGATCAGATCTTCAAAACATATATGAAAAAAAAGATGATATGTCATGAATATTATAACGTAGTAGGTGCCTCCTTGAGGTATATAAAAACAACTTTTTTTTATTAAAATATAAATATTCCGTACCATGTATTATACATAAAAGTAGGTTTCTTCTCCTTTATTATTTTATGTACAGAACATATGTCATTCGAATTAGCTCTCTTGTTTGATATCTAGTCAAGTTGGTCTTTTGGTACCAGAACATCTGCTTCTTCAAATACACTAGTTAATTCACCTGATTTAGACATACTTACAATGACGTCACAACCCCCAATAAATTCTTTATTTACAAATAATTGAGGAATCGTTGGCCATTGAGTAAATTCTTTAATCCCTTCTCGTAATTCTGCATCATCTAACACATTAAATGCTTTAAATTTATTTGGATCTATGCCTTCATATCCAAGTATACCTATTGTGGCTCTCGAGAATCCACATTTGGGGAATTCAGGTGTTCCCTTCATAAATAACACGACAGGAGCTGATTCAATGGCTCCTTCTATGGCCTTTTTAGTTTCTGTACTAAGGAATGCTCTCGCTGACTTGTTGGTGAATAGGAGACGTTGTGTTGGAAGAAGCGTTCTACCAGCTAACCTTGGTAAAAACATATCTGAGTTGTTTTTTATTTCTTGCCTCCTTCTTCTTCACTGTTCCAGTTCAGTCTGTTAAATGCAAACTATTCCAAACCATAACTCATATAATGTTATTAACTTCATATGACAACTGGATATTACATGAATTTTGACCAGGTTTATAACTTTGCTTGATTAGTATTGATGTTTATGTTTTTTGATCTTACGTAAGGCAGAAATTAGTTGTGACGCGCAACATGAAAAAAGAGTCAGGGATCATTTTAATTTGAATCATTCATGGTACCCGTTAAAAATTCAAGAATCAGAAACGTATACTGAGTATATATGGCGTTCGTTTATCAATGTCAAGAATGTTGTAACCGATTATTTAATACTGCTTAGGTAAAAATAATAATAGCTAATGATGAATTTCAAAATCATGTTTTAACTTTTATTCCTTATTTAACAGAATGCCTAAATACTCAAATAACTAGTCAAATCAACATCGAATGTTTTGCAAATAAAATAACACTCTGATTCAAAAAGTGCTGGAACGATATTCGTAGTAAGTATTACTATTAATATCCTATGGTAAATGTGTAGATATCAAGTTTGGTACAATGTCCTCTAATATGACGCGAAACGATTACCGAACCTGGTAAATGCTGGAATGATATTTTTAATAAGGTACTATTAATATCCTATGGTAAGAATACAGATATCAAGCTTGGTACAACGTCTTCTACAAAGACACGAACTAATGATTACCAAAAATGGTAGAGACGCGTAAGACTACAGGCATCGACGCGACACGATAGTTGAATTATCGTGTCTGCCAGCGTTAAGTCACATTTTCGTGTTTCTGTTTCATCATCAAGAAAGGTATAAATAGACCAATAACTCGAAGTTTCAATTCCTATTCTTTCTGATATTATTTTATATACTTATACATTTTTTTATTATTTATTTTTAAGAAAGACGAACCTTTTTACACACATTATAAGGAAAATTAGCTCTTACTATAATTCATAACAAACATAATCAATTTTAGGATGGAAAATTACAACTACAAGATCAGAGAAAATATGAGAAAGGATGCTTCCGAGCGAAAAGAGACTCGACTAATTGTAAAATTATTATCGGAGGAAATGCTTTTTCAGCTGATTTATGTTAGATAGTATAAAAATTGGATGTAAGATATCCGATTAGGATTACGAACTGTTGGCGTCATGCCAAAGTTTCACAAAGAAGTATGTTTATTTATTATTATTTGAGTAATTACTGTCATGATGTTATGAGTCGTTTTAGAAAAGCAAGTCAAGAATTATTATTATGAAGTTCACCAGGTTCGAAGTAATGACCCGAACTATGTTATGCACCATACATGTTTGTAGCTGTATAACGTTTATTGAATTATAATTGATATCGTTTGTTGATTAAGTCGAATGCCATGCAAGTGTTATCTTATTATTATTAAGATTGTTTTTGATTGCAGCCACGTCTACGGTTTTCGGCCGGCCATGCGTACAAGAGTTATGTATTGGGTCGGTTAAGTTGTATGGTTTTGCTGAGTGTTTACTCAGGCGTTCTGGATTAGTCTCTCCTAATCAAACCTACAAGTATTTAGAGTGTCCTGCGGAGCACCTAGTCGAAAGGACTTTGAGAGCGGTGTTCATGATTACGAATTTTGTTTTATGCATGCATGACTTCAACGAGATATTATATGAACTTCTAGAATTTATTTGACTTACCAAGTTATTACTTTATCATCATTATCATAAGCCGTAATTATGTGGAGAAACTAATTAGGAGCTAATGTAAGTAAGATACTACTAACTTTACTTTATCTCCTGTATTTCTATCCTATCCCTATTCACATTCTATTACCATTCTATTATTGTCCTATCCAATCTTTATCCTACTCCTATTTTTAGTAACACAGTGCATTACAATGAAACAGGATAACATAAGGAGTAACACAAGATTAAGGAGTACGTCTATGATACAATATGATCCCCAAATTATCAAACGTTCCAGAACGAAATATGATTAAATAAGCTCGTTGATTATCTAAGCTAACTATGACGGGCAAGCGATTAGATAAAATAATTTTGAAAGATATAAAAGGACTAAGGGTCGAGCTGGAATTAGAAACATTTTAGTCGTTACTTTATATCTTTTATTAGTTATCATTTTATACTATATAAGAAGAGAGCAACAAAATCATACATTTTCATAAGAGTCTTATAGTCTTCTCGTCAGAAAATCAAGATTCAAAACTATATCCAAATCATATTTTACATGGAATTTTAAGATTGCTCGTATGGCGCAGTGGTAGCGCAGCAGATTGCAAATCTGTTGGTCCTTAGTTCGATCCTGAGTGCGAGCTTTTTTTCCAAAACATTTTATCTTAGCATCAACATCTTTCCCCTCTTGTATAATAATTTTTTTAAGACATTTCTTCTCATATATATAAACAATCCTATTACTACAATACCTTTTAGCCTACCTACATTGCAATTAATTGTGATTCTATTCTGTCCATTTACAAATTTTCTTATCCAACACTACCAAAACAAAGGGCTATTAGCCGCCCAGCTCAAACGGAATTTAACGTCTCGGCGTCTCACAAAAAAATTTCCCCTTTTGAGCGATGACTTTTCCGACCAGATAAGAGATTTCCTTATCAATTCTTGCGAATATTGATAAACATTTCTCGACCAAATGGTAAACCACAGATTAGCTCGATAAGATTATACAACTTAAGTAACAGCGACAATTGCTTTTTCCCTATACTGATTCTGCTCCGTTTATCTTTGGACAAAAGCTATTTACATTAAGGTTCACTGCTAATATGCGTACATACTGTACCTGTTATGTTTTCGTTATCCTACCGTCGCACTTCCATAACAAATCGATGATAAACTTGACATAATACGTCCAAATCTACTACTTGAGGGTATGACTCGAGAAGCTAAGTTGTTAAACACAAGATTTTAGTTGCTATCACTTATGTTAATCATGTCTTTCGAGTTATATATATTGACCATCGACGTGCATGTCAAAAGGTTGACGTGAAGCTTTCTATTCTCATCGTCACCAAAGTAAACACTTCTTGTATTACATTATAAGGAACTACTTTGAAATAATATATTAAGATACTTATCATAAAATTAATAACAATCTGATTGAAAAAAAAATGACTAATCAGCAATCTACAAATTACTTAGGTTGGTCAATTGAAGGCTGGATAACTTTCCATAAGAAATCAACACCAACAGAATCTTATAATTTACTAATTTCTTTAATCAATTCGCAATTTGTTGCACCAACTGATCCAGCATGGGTTTCCGTTTGTTCCATTGAAAACTTCAATCACCAATGGCAAATCTTACAAACAAAATCAAATAAAGAATTACTACCTCTTTATGGTGTCCCCATCGCCATTAAAGATAATATTGATGCTAAAGGCATCCCAACAACTGCAGCTTGTCCATCTTTCTCATATAATCCTGAAAGAGACTCTAAAGTTGTATCATTATTAAGAGATGCCGGTGCAATCATTATTGGTAAGACTAACTTGGACCAATTTGCAACAGGTTTGGTCGGTACAAGATCACCATACGGTAAAACTCCATGTGTATTCAATAAAGATTATGTTTCCGGGGGCTCATCTGCAGGGAGTGCCAGTGTCGTTGCAAGAGGTATTGTTCCCATTGCCTTAGGTACCGATACAGCCGGTTCAGGAAGGGTTCCTGCTGCATTAAACAATTTAATTGGATTAAAACCAACAAGGGGCGTACTCTCGTGTCAAGGTGTTGTCCCAGCTTGTAAATCATTAGATTGTGTTTCCATTTTTGCATTGAATTTAAGTGACGCTGAAAGGTGTTTCAAAATCTTATGTCAATTTGATGGAGATAATGATGAATATTCAAGGTTATATCCTTCAAATCCGCTACAAAAATTTCCCAAGAATTTAACTATTGCTATTCCAAAAACTGTACCATGGTATGGTGAAATTGAAAATCCAAAACTATATTCAAATGCAATCGCGAGCTTGAAAGAAACGGGAGCTAATGTTGTTACTATTGACTTCGAACCATTATTGGAACTAGCTAAGTGTCTATATGAAGGTCCGTGGGTGGCAGAACGTTATAATGCTATTAGAGACTTCTTGGCAACAAATCCACCAAATGATACCTTAGATCCAATTGTAATGTCCATTATAAAAGGCGCCACTTCCTTTGATGCAGCTGATGCCTTCAAATTCGAATACAAAAGGCAAGGAATTCTTCAAAAAGTTAACAAACTGCTCAAAGATATTGATGTGTTATGTGTTCCAACTTGTCCACTTAACCCAACTTTTGAAGAAGTTACAAATGAACCAATTTTAATCAACTCAAGGCAAGGTACATGGACCAATTTTGTCAACCTGGCTGATATGGCAGCCTTAGCAATTCCAACTGGTTTTAGAAACGATGGCCTTCCTAATGGTATTACATTAATTGGTAGAAAGTTTACTGATTATGCATTATTGGATTTAGCAAAACGTTTCTTCAAAGTTACATATCCAAACGGTTCAAGATCATTTGGTATCTTCAAAGATTATAAAGTTGACACGAAAGATGATAATCTTGTTGGTCCAGATTTTTCAATTGCTGATTCAATTAAATTGGCTGTGGTAGGTGCTCATTTGAAAGGTTTACCATTACATTGGCAATTAGAAAGAGTTAATGCTGTCTATTTATCATCCCCAAAAACATCCAGAAATTATGTACTTTATGCTCTACCTAAAGTGGGTCCAATCTTAAAGCCAGCTTTAAGAAGAGTTGATTTTTCGAAAGGTTCTCAAATTCAATTAGAACTTTATAGTGTTCCCAAGGAGAATTTTGGTACTTTCATTTCTATGGTCCCTGAACCATTAGGTATCGGTTCTGTTGAATTAGAGAATGGAGAATGGGTAAAATCGTTCATTTGTGAAGAAAGTGGATATAAACAAAAGGGTTCTGTTGATATAACATCATATGGAAGTTTTAAGACATACGTGGAATCATTGAAATCAACGGAATCATCCAACAAAAAATGTTTTGATACAGTTTTAGTTGCTAATAGGGGTGAAATTGCTGTTAGGATTATGAAAACTTTAAAGAAAATGAAAATTAAGTCAGTTGCTGTTTACTCTGATCTAGACAAATATTCTCAACATGTTACGGATAGCGATGATGCTGTTCCTCTACATGGATCAACCGCTGCTGAAACATATCTGAATATAGATAAAATTATCAATGCTGCCAAAGTCAGTGGTGCCCAAGCCATTATTCCAGGTTATGGCTTCTTATCAGAAAATGCAGATTTCTCAGATCGATGTGCAGAAGAAGGTATTATATTTGTTGGCCCTTCTGGCGAAATAATTAGAAACTTGGGTCTCAAACATTCCGCTAGAAATATCGCAGAAGCCGCTCATGTCCCATTGGTTCCAGGTTCGTCTTTGATTAAAAGTGCTACTGAAGCTAAAGAAGTTGCTGCTGCTTTGGAATATCCAGTAATGGTCAAATCAACAGCAGGTGGTGGTGGTATTGGTTTACAAAAAGTGGATAATGAAGCCGATATCGAACGTGTATTCGAAACGGTCCAACATCAGGGAAAGTCATTCTTTGGAGATTCTGGTGTCTTTTTGGAGCGTTTTATTGAAAATGCTAGGCATGTTGAGGTTCAATTGATGGGTGATGGCTATGGTAATGCTATCGCTTTAGGTGACCGTGATTGTTCGTTGCAACGTCGTAATCAAAAAGTTATAGAAGAAACTCCTGCTCCAAACCTTCCAGATGGAACAAAGTTTAAATTACGAGAAGCTGCAGAAAATCTTGGGAAACTATTAAAGTATAAAGGTGCAGGTACCGTTGAATTTATATATGATGAAAGGCGTAATGAGTTTTATTTCTTAGAGGTAAATACAAGATTACAAGTTGAACATCCTATTACAGAAATGGTTACTGGTTTAGATTTGGTCGAATGGATGATAAGAATTGCCGCTGATGATCCACCAGATTTTGCTTCTACTAATATCACTGTTACTGGCGCTTCTATTGAAGCTCGTTTATATGCTGAGAATCCTGTCAAAGGCTTTAAACCATCTCCAGGTCAATTGACTGATGTTTCGTTTCCAGAATGGGCGAGAGTTGACACTTGGGTTACTGCTGGTACTGTGGTTTCTGCTGAATATGATCCTACATTAGCTAAATTGATTGTACATGGTAAAGATAGAAATGATGCTATATCGAAATTAATTCAAGCCCTTGATGAAACAAAACTTTATGGTTGTGTTACGAATATTGATTATTTAAAATCTATTGTTTCATCAGATATGTTCAAAGAGGCAAGAGTGTCAACCAATGTTTTGAATTTTTACGACTATGCTCCATCTGCTATTGAGATTACTTCACCTGGTGCTCATACTTCTGTTCAAGATTATCCTGGTAGAACCGGTTATTGGTCAATTGGTGTTCCTCCTTCTGGTCCAATGGATGCATATTCCTTCCAATTGGCTAATCGTATTGTCGGTAATGATTCCGAGGCAGCTGCCTTAGAAATTACATTGACTGGGCCAACCGTTATCTTCCATACACAAACTGTGATTTCTATTACTGGTGGGATATGTCCCTGCATGGTGAATGATGAACCAATTGAACAAAACAAACCGATTTCAATTTCTAAAGGTGACGAACTTTCTATTGGTAGATTGATAACAGGATGTAGAGCTTATCTGGCTATCAGAGGTGGGTTAGATATTCCAGAATACTTGGGTTCCAGATCTACATTCACATTAGGAACCATTGGAGGCTATAATGGTAGAGTATTAAAACTTGGTGATGTATTGTTCATAAATCAATTCGATTCAGCATCCTCTTCTCAGGTTTCTAAATATCATCCCCAATCAGTTCCATCTTCTTTGATACCTTCTATTTCGAACGATAAAGAATGGTTAATTGGTGTGATGTGTGGTCCACATGGTTCTCCAGATTTCTTTACTTCGGAGTATGCTGATGAATTCTTCAATGAGAAATGGAAGATTCATTATAATTCAAATAGATTTGGTGTCAGATTGATTGGTCCACGCCCAAAATGGGCAAGAAAGGATGGTGGTGAAGGTGGTTTGCATCCTTCCAATGCCCACGATTATGTTTATTCATTAGGAGCTATTAACTTTACAGGAGATGAACCTGTCATTGTTACATGTGATGGCCCTTCATTAGGAGGGTTTGTTTGTCATGGTGTTGTTCCTGAAGCAGAACTATGGAAAGTAGGCCAAGTTAAGCCCGGTGATACTGTCCAATTTATTCCAATTTCTTATCAGGTCGCTAGAGAATTGAAATTGTCACAAGATTATTCTATTTCTTCCTTCGAACCAAACTCTTTGAAAAGACTTACTCTTGATATGGGGTTACTAGAGGTGCAAGATCCAGTTTTGAAACGTATTCCTCATAGATCAAATCTCTCTCCGATGGTTACATACAGGCAAGCAGGTGACCGTTATATCTTAGTTGAATATGGTGAGAACAAGATGGAGCTCGATATTTGTTACAGAATACATTGTTTGATAAAGTTGGTTAAAAAGAATAATACTATGGGTGTTGTTGAAATGTCCCAGGGTGTTAGGTCAGTCTTAGTTGAATTTGATCCATACAAGATATCTCAAGATGAATTACTGTACACATTAAATGCTTATGAACAGGAAATTTATTTTACACAAGATTGGACTGTTAAATCTAATATTATTAGATTACCTATGGCTTTTGAAGATTCAAAAATATTATCATGCGTTAAACGTTATCAAGAATCTGTTCGTTCCTCAGCTCCATGGTTACCTAACAATGTTGATTTCATTGCGGATATTAATGGAGTTTCTCGTGAATATATACACGATATGGTTTATTCTGCTAGATTTATGGTATTAGGTTTAGGTGATGTTTTCTTAGGTTCACCTTGTGCGGTTCCATTAGATCCACGTCAAAGATTATTAGGTAGTAAATATAATCCATCCAGAACTTTTACTGAAAGAGGTGCTGTTGGACTAGGTGGTATGTATATGTGTATATATGCTGCTGCAAGTCCGGGTGGTTACCAATTAGTTGGGAGAACCATTCCGATTTGGGATAAATTAATGCTATCAACTTCATCTGCTAACACTGGACAACCATGGTTATTGAATCCATTTGATCAGATTGAATTCTATCCTGTATCTGAAGAGGAATTAGATAATTTTACTGCTGCCTGTGACCAAGCTACTTTTACCGTTGACATTGAACCTTCAATATTTAGTCATAAAGATTATTTAAGATGGGTTGAAGATAATAAGGAATCTATTGAAGATTTTACAAAGGCACAATCTGGTGAAAAGGCAAATGAATTTGCTCGCTTGATGGAAGCATCCAATGTTGAGTTAGAGAAAACTAAGCAATGCATCGTTGTTGAAAAAGAAGATTATCCAGAAGGTTCGTTGTTAGTTTATTCAGAATATTCTGGTCGTTTTTGGAAATCTGCTGTTTCTGTTGGTGATGAGGTTGATGTATCGAAAGGCTTAATAATTCTTGAAGCTATGAAAACTGAAATGTTAGTGCCTTCTCCTTATAAAGGTAAACTTCTAAAGATCTGTCATAAGAATGGTGATATGGTTGATTCTGGTGACCTAGTTGCTGTCATCCAACCAGTGCAATAATTGTTATGATAAATTTTAACTTAGGATGACTCATAACCTTTGAGCAACTATGTATAGTTAGATATTATTACATTAAAGATCGTATAAAAAAGATGAGATAAATATATTCATGGAGAGGAGAGACGAAACTGAATGAATCCAGAAATATTATAAGTGTTACTATTTATTTATTTATATGTTATAAAAGTTTTTGAAATAAAGCCATGGCCGAATAAGCACACAAGAATGTGTCTGTTTTGATTTTCTGTGGGATGAATATATAAGCGATTTCTTGTGACACCGTTTCTGCTGTTTTGAAAATTTAATAGAATGTGTACATAAATGTTTTTATTGTTTTAAACTTTACTTTTTTGGGAATTTAGTCATTTTGAATATTAGAATGATCACGAATCAAAGGTGCAGTACTATCTTTTGAAGGACGATCGTCGGATGATTCCCCAACTTCCTGTGTCCTACCGTTATGGGAAAGGTCTAAAGCACCTTTAGTCATCTTGAATCTTTTCACTATACGTTTCTTTTGCCAGCCGATTGGTAAGAATGGGATATATCCCATTTTTTCTTCGATCATTAGTACATTGGTTACTGCAATTAATCCCAACCAATAAAGTATATAACTTATTACAGAACCGTAAGTGGCACTGTTAGTCCAACCAAAGATTGCAGTTAAAATCATCCAACCTCCATCTTTTTCACCATTACAACAATTAACATGCCAAACAGATTTCGAGATATCATAAGAACCGGGCCCATTACCCACTTCACTCATATCTTGTCCATTACATTTATTGACGTAATCTTGTAATTCTAATTGCCAAACACCTTTAGAAAACAACCCTGATGCAATCAAATAAAGGAAACAAGTAGTTACAACCAAACAAATCTTTAATGATAAAGAACTTGAATACTTGAAAAAGAAGAACCCAAATATCCCACTAATCAATACAGCTGACAACATGGATAAGGGAATAGATGTTAAAGGTTGGTCGATACCAATGCCTCCAATAAAAACCACGGCTTCCAAACCTTCTCTTAATGTCGTGACAAATGGTAAGATAAAGAAAGCATATTTCTCAGTGAATTTCACAGCATTTTCACTATTTTTACGAAACATTTGTTTCCCTTTATCTGAATATATAATGGATGCTAATTTGATTCTGAATTTGTCTCTTAATTTCCCCATTCTTAAAAAGAATAGTCCCATTATGGAGATAATTGAGGATGCAACTATACTCAAGATACCTTCATAATAATGTTCACTTAGGGACCAGATATCAGAACCGAGATTGTAGAATATGACGATGAAACCACCTCCGATTATAAGACATAATATCAATCCAAGGGTTCCTCCTGTTATGATTTGTAATTTCAATTTAGAGTATATTCTTGAATTATCCTTTTGTGTTGTAATTGCGGTTTCTTGGTCTATATCTTGGATTGCTGTGGGGAAGTCATAAAGTTCCTCCTCTTCTTCCACTGATAATTGATTAATTTGATTCTGATCAGGTTCTACTGCATGAGATGTACCGGATGGTTGTTCTGGTACAGCAGTGGTAGTTGCTGATCCTAAAAATGGGGTTTCTTCGTTGGCATCCTCCAGGGATAATGCTTGTTTCACAATCGTAAGTAAGATGGATATAATTATAAAGATTTCTAGAGACTCCCTTAAAAAAATGAAAAATATCTGGAACGAGAAGTATTTAGTGAAGTCCATGTTGGACCATGCAATATTGGTATTATTATTCTACGCCTGCACTCTTCTATGCTACTAAATTTGGGAAGTAGTTTGTGTTTCTTATCCCAGGTTTTGTCTTGCTTACTTTTGTTCCTGTGTAATAGTAATATATACATATATATATATATATAACTGTGTCAGCTTATAATTTTAGTTCGCCGAATGGTGTCAATAAGTGATAATAAGATAAAGAAAGAAAGAAAGAAAGAGAGTACAATCATTTTAATTTGATTATAAAGTTCTTTATATAGATTACAGAATGGGTACTGTCTCCATTTTTTTATGGCTTACTCTTTGATTTCTTCACTTGTTCAGGGATTTCGTAGTCTTGTGCCTTGAAGAACTTTCTCGTACAGAAATACTCTTTCCACCATGTATTATCATATGCAGGATTACATATACACTTGTTTTGTACTCTAATATCCTCCTCTACAGGACATGAGTGGAAATCTGGGTGGTAAAACCCTAAACCGTCAAAGAAATGGACTTCAGATTTATCTAGAAGTAATGCAGCACCGATGGAATGGACAGGTGCGTCTCCCC
The DNA here is from genome assembly GCF_000227115.2 of Naumovozyma dairenensis CBS 421. Lineage (NCBI taxonomy): Eukaryota > Fungi > Ascomycota > Saccharomycetes > Saccharomycetales > Saccharomycetaceae > Naumovozyma > Naumovozyma dairenensis. The sequence continues at coordinate 1,257,670 of NC_016481.1, forward strand.
ATCTCTCGTAGTAAAACCCACCGCTATGATCTAGATAATCGAAATAATCTCTGTAAGCTTGCGATCTATAAAACTTCAATGATGCAATTTCGAAATTAGTCCAGAAATGACAACCATTAAAAGTTTTACCACCATCGTCAGAAACGAAATCGAGTAAATTATTCTCATTAACATGGTGTTCGTATTCCTTTGTAAAATTAGTAACTGTTTGCCAAAATGTTGGGATCGTTTCTTGATACTCTTCTAATGATAAAATAAATCCATATTTCTTATTATTTACTCTCATAAATTTGAAAATATCATATTGGATGTCACAATAAATCTTAATATCTGTATCAACTCTCCAATAATAGTCATACTCATCTACTAATGGATGTCTCCAAATAAATCCAGATTGATAACGACACATATGTCTATAAACTTCTGAATCACCATATGGAACTCCATTCTCTTCCATTGCTCTCCTTTCTTTTTCAAATTTGTTCCTGTCAATCCAAGGAGGTATTGACCATTGTTCCTCGTCAATTAAACCATACTTAGTATTCCCTGAAACTAATGCAGTCGTTAATCTTTTAAACTCTTCTGAGAATGGCTTGTCATTCAAAAACACCCAATCGTAATGATATCTGTTATTGAAATGACTCTCAACATCATGGATGGCACTTAATAGATCATAAAGATCCGAGTTTCTAGATAATGTAACCATTGCTGCTCTTTCAAGAATCCCATCATCTTCAGGATGGAATACATTTTGAGATTTATCAGTAAATGGTATTATATAATCTTCTGATTCCCTACTTGGGAGGCGAACAATGGGTCTCCCTTTCCCATGGCCTGGATTCGTGTAGACGATAAAGAGGCCTGTAAATAACATTATCAAAGATGAAAGAAGAACTTTGACAGACATATCATTCTTATTAGATGAAGGGTGTCCAGTTCTAGGGACACCATTCTTGCTTTCATCGTCAGACTCATCCACCATACTATCTGATGATGATTCAATTAATTGTGCTTGCTCTTGTTTCAGTCTTTCATTTTCCCCGTCTATGACTTCAAAGGATTCATTGAGCCCTCCTTGGCCAGCAAGTTTCTCGTCCATTTCTATTCTTTTTGAATAATCAATGAACGTATCAATGAATGAATAAATATCTCGTAACTTGATCTATAATAATTGGAAAAATGGACCAACTCTAAAACATAAATGTCTATGCAAAAATAGTTTAATAGTTTAATAACCTTTTTTATTTCAAAAATCATACTACCGTATATATTTATTATGTAAGGGAGAAAGAACACGTTTTAGCAAATACGTACATGGATAGAAAAAAAAATGGAACTCGTAATGTAGAATCTCGAAAAGCAAACAAAAGAGAAGACAAGATGATCATGATAGGAAGTTAAAGGTGGACCATAGAAGAGGACTCATTTCAGAAGCAATGAATCAAGGTCAAGAGGAATTAATCGTGAAAGCATGTTCTCTCGAGGGAGAACCTCTTTCAAAGAGAACCATTGAAACTATTGCCTCTTCTTATGTTGATGACTCGACATTGGCTAAGGTTATAGTATCACCTGAGAGTATGCTCGACTTTTCTACTAAGTTCATCCATAAGTACAGTTCCTTTGAAAAAGTTGATGGTAAATCCATCAGAGTTTGCAGAAACTTTGGGACTAGTGACAGTGAAGGCGACGGCAATCACAATGAGCCTCTATATCTGTTTATCCATGGTTTAGGTGGAGTATTAGAACAATTCGAACCGTTATTACGTCTCTTGGATCTAAATGAGAATAAATTCCTTGCTCTAGATCTTCCAGGGTTCGGTAAGAGTGATGAATATGAGGATTATAATATGTTCGATGTCATCAGTATAATTCACACGATTGTGGACCGTTTAATTCCTGAACGTACGACATCAAATATTGTTTTAGTTGGCCATTCTATGGGATGTTACATTTCCTTACATTTGTTTTATAAGTCCTACACTCGTTTTTCTTTCAAAAAATTAGTCTTCTTGTCACCACCAAAACCTCAATTAGATCAATTAGAAAAGACCAATCGTAAAATGCAATGGCTCTTAAGAGGAATATTAAGTTTACCATGGCTATTTGATTTTTATAGGCAATGGTTTGATCAAAGTAAAGGATTATCTAGTTCAGGAATAAAGCGATTTTTCTATCATGATAATGAGGAACAAGATCATATTTTGAAATATCGTAAATTGTGGCAATTCCATAATAATGTCCAGATTAAAAGTAGAAGTATTCTAGGTTATTTATTAGGTTGGGAACCTATAAATTGGGAAGATATTAGGGAGCTATTATTAGAAAAATCTGAAAATACTGAAATTGTAGTCCTTACTGGGATGGAAGATCCGGTGACTCCATTAGATAAGGTACGATTATATTTTTCTTCCTTTGGAGATGTCGTTCACAAGAGATTGATAGAAATACCTGAGTGTTCCCATAATCTTTGTTTCGACTTACCATTAAAAGTTTGTGAATTATTTTTAGTAGAACGTTGTCAATGATACAGCAAGATAACTCTTCTCCTTTAATAGTTCTATATTGCATACATAAAATTATATATTCTCAAAGCTAGAACGATAAAGATATCGCTACTGATAATCTCCTAATAAAGTAAATGTCCATAGAGCTGCTGTAGAAGTGCACATGCAGAAAAATGTTCTTAATATAAAATGAATATGTCATAAAGTAAAAAATAGTATCTAAAATTACTGTAAAATTGGCCGCTAAAATATGTCTTTTTCTGTTAAGGGGTGTCCGTGAGTATGTGCCATTTTTTTTCCTACATTACTCTTTCCCTGATATAATTATTTTCACCGATGTTCCTTCTTAAATCAGAGCTTCTTAAATCACGAATCTTACTAACTAATTCGTTAGTCAGATTATGCACTCTTCTTACAGCTTCTGGAAGAGTATCTTCAGTTATATTATTTGATGAAGTACGAGGAATGAAGTCCTCGTTAGAATTTAGATTAACCACTAAGGAAACATTTGTTGGAGTGATTTTTCTAACTCTGGATGTTGTTTGGTTGTCACTCTTCAAAATAGTTAATCTGAAATTCATCGTTTCTTGGTCTTCTGAATTCTTACCATAATTAATTTCGAATATCTCAGAAACTTCCAACACATCAGGATCTCTATTCAAGTTTTCTTTTTCTACTAATCTTTCCTTTTTGATTCTAAATAAATCTTCTAATTCTAAATCATCACGTCCTAATAAATCATCCAATACAATCAAACTAACAAAATCAAATAAATCACCCTTGCAAGCCCATGCAAAGTTTCTATTTAACCCAGATTTTGTGAAACTAAAATCAAATGATGGATTTGAGGTAGCTTGGTTTGATATTTTGGTTCTTTTGGTATCATTGATTAGAGCAAATTCCAAGTTATCAAAAGTGTTTAAGATAAAATATTTGATCATATATTGTCTACACCAAACAACGCCATCCATTTTAATCCTTTTCAATTGGTTGTTCCTTTCAACATTCCTGGTGGTAATAATTTCAAAGATTTCACAAGGATTTAATTTCCTTAATTGAATATCATTATTAATTAAATTGTTATTTTTATATTCTTCTCTTAATTTAGTTTGACCATCAATTGGTAATGGGTTATCGTTCCAATTTACAGTCGAATGAGACCGCATCCATTGAGATGGATTACTACTATTGGTAAACATCGATGATCTTCTTTCATTCTTTTGATTCATTAAGTTTTCATAATATTCATAGTTCTTACTAGAATCTGTCATATAAACGGTCTCTAGATCTCTTTCCTTGTGATTTAAGATACCTTCTTCTACAGTTGGTAATAATAGTAATGAAGAACTTTGTCTTCTCTTTGTTTTCTTCTTCGGATCTGTAACTAATTGGAAATCTGTGAATAACACCAGATTAGATAAATTCAATCCAGTTAAATTTGGACATGATTTTAATAAATGAAGAATATAACCTAATGGTAAATCACGATATGGGGCATATTTCAATAAAAATTTGTTTGTATATGGATGACGTGTTTTGAAGGGTTCTTCAATTTTGACTTTTAATTGGAGGTTTGGTGAGGGAGATGTAATATTTTCCTTACTCTTATTATTGTTATTATTACTAGTAGTATTATTATTCGTTTCCAAGATACTTTTCGTTTGTTTTTTATCATCCATTTCATTGATGGTACTTGATATAACACTGTTTTTCCTTGATCTTACCAACTCTTTCTTCTGTCTTGATCCTAATCTCATTCTAAACCAAGAAATATTGTTTGAAACAGAGTTTGGGTCTTTAGCACTATTATTTGAAATAGTACGCTGAACACGTATAGGATCGATGGAATTATCGTTAACGTTACTTGCACTACGCATTCTTTGAATAGAAGTAAGTGGAGAGTTGTTATTAGTTGGGTTTGGTTGGGTGATGGTACTATTTTGTAATGATGACATGATACTGCTAGTAAATGAGGAAACAGAACTATTTGATCTATGTCTCGATCTAGAATTTTTGGAAGAAACAGTTGATGTATTACCATTGGAAGAAGTTGAGTGAATTGATGATGAACGAGAATTGACTCTTTTCAAATTGTAACTATTAAGTAATGGGGCACTATATAATGGATCATTTCTATGTCTCCAATCTCTCCAGCTTGCATAAGCAATGTCCTGAGTTATTTCATTGTTAGTATTAGTAGTGTTTGGATCAAGAGAGGCATTCGAAGCAGTGTTATTATTACTGGTATTTGCATTCGTTCTCTCTTCCGTTGCGGTATGAACGGAATTGGAAAATTTATCTTGATTATTACCTTGTGTGATGATACCACTTTTCAGTTGAGACAAATCTAGATTTTTAACGTAATGTCCATTTTCTGTGTTCAATCTCAAAGAGGTAACAAATTGGGCAACACGATAAGTGGATGTGAAAAAGGGATTCTCATACAGAACAACTTTGGCTGCTTCATAGAATTTTTTAGAGACGTACAAACATTTGACGACTGATATTTGGTTGTCGTTTATATTAGATATAATATGGGTTATGATTTCGACTGGTAATTCGTTAATAGTAGCCAAAGGAGTATCTGCAATGTTGAAGTTTACTGTGGCGATAGGTTTGGAGCTAAAATCATTGTGTGTAGTGGAATGACTTCTTTGAGAATGTGAGGTTTTATTTGAGAAAATTGAAAAAGTATCTGAAGATGGATGATGGTCATATATTTTATTCATCAACTTCTTTGACGATGAACTCAATAATGATTTATATTTCCTCTTAATTTTCGATTTCCTTGATGTCTCAGTATTGATCGACATTGTATCGGTCGAAGCACCGTCATGCTTATCACTAATTTTAGTCAAGGAAGTACTAGAGGCCGATCCGGATGGACCAGTGACCTGTTTTAATGTTGTTGTAGGAACTGGAATCACTCTAGCAGCTTTCTTCGCTTTATTTGATGTAATTGTAGCAGGAGAGGCTCTACCTGAGCCTGCACTCATGGAGAATAAAGATTTGGAACTATTTCTTGTATCACCATATAAGTTTTTGTAAATAGAAGTCCCATAACGTGACCCATAGTTATCACCTACAATGTTAACTTTATGAGCAGATTTGTAATTTCCAGACATTTGTTCGTCTTATTGATTGAGCAGAAAAGTCTGTGGATGTCTTCTTGCCAATAGTTTATTAATGATAAGGTGAGGAGTGGTCCTATTATTTGCCTTGTTACCTTTATATATATTTTGTTCCAATTTTTTGACGTTCAGGAAGGCACAAAAGAACCAGATCTTCTAGGTACGTACACTCTTTTTACTCCCTAAGTATACTTGAGGTAACTTGCGGAGTCCTCGAGGTGGTGTTTGTATTGTTACTACCTGACAAATTGTTAACATTTAAGAAAGTTTATCTTGCCTTTTTTTCCTTAATTTTTACCGAATTTAATCCGCTTCTAAGGGCCTTTGTCTGTTAAAACCTTACGTTAAAGTGGGGGGAATCTCAGATCTGTACTGTACGGTACGCACTTACGTAGTTGATTTTTATTTTTTTTGGGCACCCCGCAATAAACACCGAGAAAGTACCGTAGCCAGCAAAAGAATTGGAAAAATCTAATTTCCTATTTAGGACGTTCCCAGTTCTTGGTTTTCGCCCAGTCTAGAATATCCTGTCCTTTGAAGGCTTCATTTTGAAGTTAGGGTAAATGTTGAGGGTTGGGTTGAGCCCCTAGGGTCTTCATTGTTTCATCTCTTTTCCATTATCAGAGCAAAAAAAGTACGAGAACAGTTTCTAATAAAGAGATTTTGCACTCATGACTTTGATCTTGAGACCATAAAGGAAACTGGTACGCAAATTAGAGTGATTTCCTTATTATAATGGACGATCTATTTTAATGATAATGATTACTAATACAAAATAATATATAAAAATATATATACATAATATGTTAAAGTGAAGGGTTAGAAATGAAATCGGCTCATGTGTAAAGTTACATAACTTGAAATGTGGGATGTTGGGTGACTTGAATATTTTCTAGCTCGTTCATACATCCTCCATTTCGGCATCTTTATCTTCTGGCCCTTCTTCGGGAACCGTAGCAGCGATCGTTTGTTCCGTATCATGGACAGTTTTCTTGCCACTTTCTACAGATAAGTTAGGAATAGAACCAGCCAAAGGTGATTGCATTTTTCTTGGGGTGAGTGTAGGACTTGGGCTCTTTGTGGTTTCTAGAGCATTGTCTGATTCATCATTGCTCCCATCATCTTCATCTATTTCTCCGTTATCGTTAACAAATTTCAATACACTACCTTCTTGTAATAAATGCCATACATTTAGGTACGTATATTCTTGTATACAATTGCTTAATTGAAGCATAGTAAAACCTCTTGATCTCACAACTTTAACAATCGTTTCATATGGAATGCCTCTTTTTGCTTCCCTCCCACCATCTTGCAACAGTTTCTTGATAATTGTAAATATCTTTGTTGTTGGATTCTCATCCTCTTTATTCTTACTGTTATCTTGGTATAATGATTCCTTAGACACTCTGATTAGCCTTAAGGCTTCTTCAACATCATCAACATCTACTGAATCAGCCAAACGTAATTTAGCTAATGCTTGTGATAATCTAATGATACCTAATAAAGTTCTTGGCGTAGCTTGACCGAATGAAAATTTAGAATCCATTTCTCTTTTAGAGTCTTGTCTTAATCTAATATAGGCTTGTATCATATATTCATTAACTGTCTCATTCATCACAGGTCTTTTACTCTTGGCTACAGCAATATATTCTCTCATCCTTGAAGGCTCTATTGGAACAAAATCTAAATCGGGTTGCTTTTGATGCATATGAACAAACGCAACATGATGTGCCAATTTCTCATCATTATCCCTATTTGGTGTATCTAGTAATAAGAAGAGTATATCAAATCTAGAAAGTAACGCAGCTGGCAAATTAATATTTTCTAATGGTGAAAGTCTTGGATTATATCTACCATATAGTGGATTTGCTGCAGCTAAAATAGAAGCTCTTGCATTTAATGTAGTGTTAATACCAGCTTTGGAAATAGATATAGTTTGTTGTTCCATAACTTCATGAATAGCTGTTCTATCACTTTCATCCATTTTATCAAATTCATCAATACAACATATACCGTTATCGGCTAACACTAAGGCACCACCTTCTAAGATCATTTCATCAGTAACTGGATCCTTCATAACAGCAGCTGTTAAACCAACCCCAGAAGAACCCTTACCAGTAGTATAAACACCTCTTGGTGAAATCTTACAAATTGATTTTAATAATTGAGATTTGGCAACACCAGGATCTCCCATTAAACAAACATTAATATCACCTCTAATTTTCATACCATCACCAACTCTTTTATCGACACCACCAACTAACAATAATAATAGAGCTTTCTTAACATCTAAATTACCATAAATTTCAGGGGCAATTGATTTTGCTAATCTATTGTAAACATCACCTTCAGAAATCAAATCCATAACACGATTTTCGATACCAGATGATAAATCGAATGAAGCAAATTTCTTTTTATGTTGACGAACATATTGAGCTTCTAGATACGTTTCTGTTAATAATCCAGCTTTCAAAGCTTTAAATCCAGTATAGGGTGCAGGTAAAAATATACCACTGACATCCACAATATCACCGGGAGTCATTGATCTAACAAGACCACCATTCACATGAATAGTTAAAGATCTTGGAATGTGACCCACTGGTACTTGTTGTGATAATTCTTGAATCTTACATTCTTGGAAGGCACTAAATTTAGAAGCTCTTGTACTCATAAATAGCTGACCCTTGGTTTGATTTTGTGAACATTCCTTTGAGGTACATTCTGTTAAGGGTGTAAATGTACGTGATGTGACTTCTTGGAAAACTTCATACCCACATTGGTCACACGTGTATGCAATGACAAGTACTGCTGGTTTCACGTCTGAGACTCTGGTAATTATACCTCTCACTGTTAAAAGTTGACCTAAAAAATCACCTTTGATTTCTCTGACAGACAATGGTTTACTATGTAATTTCTTATTATTAGAACGATGACGGTGAGCAAATTGTGGAGATAAGGGTTTGAAATAAAAGAAATAACGTCTCGTCAAATTTGCAGGGAATAATTCAGTTTCATCTTCAGCAACTTCTCTCAAAGTTTCATTCATAGAGGAGGGAGGTTCACCATTTGCCATATCCATTAAATTCTCATTTCTTAATTCTGTGGTTCTATCAGAGACCATTCTTTCATTTCTTAATTGTCTTTGATTTAAAATAACATCAAGGACATCATCCTTATAATCTATTTCCTTTGTTGGTAAGGGCATCAAGTCATCAATAGTACGACAAAATAACTCAATGAAATGGTTGGCGTTTTCTTGGATAGAATTAACTAAATCACCATTACTACCACCTTCTAAGAATTTTTCATTTTGATATTGTAAGATGTCATCTAATTCGACAGTAATAGAATCCAATTCTCTATTAGAAATTCTTTGTAAAATATTCATATATTTTGGACCTTTACCGATTTCGTCATGTTCATCCTCATCCATATCATGATCTTGTTGTTGTTCTGTTGTTTCAGCGAACACATCTGTTTTGAAATGAGACAAGAAATCGTTGATATCTTGAGATAATTCATTATAATTGACAGAAAGTTGGATCGAAGGCAATGCAGTACTCATTATTTCTTGAAAATCTTATGTTTAATTGCTGCCACTGTACCTGACTTGATTTGCTATATAGTACTGGTGAACGTCTGTCTTTCGATCCGATGATATATAACAATTAACTATTACTACTACTGCATAACTGTATCTAAAAGGTTTAAGATCTGGTTTTTCTGTCTCGATAAATTTTTAATGCCATGTCGGAAAAAAAAAGAGAGCTAATTTGTAGCCAAATACAGAAATGTTATTTATTTTTCCTATTCGGGTAATAAGAAATCCGCGAGATGGATTACGTTTTATATAAGCACAAGCTGCTCAATATATATGCATGTAATCTATGGAGAAAGGAGTATATTCTAACTTAGATGAAGTATTTCTTTTAGGAAGCTTTTCAACCGTTTAATAATTATTATAGAAGATGCTTGTATTTGTTGCCATTGAAATTTATGTTACTTAGGAAGAGTAAGCAAGTTAGAGGGGACGTTGAAGCGTATAATTATACAGTTACCATTTATTGTTAGAAATCTGTAACTGCTAAATAGTATATAATGGCATAAACCGAGCACGAAGTGCAAGGTCCAAAAAAAAGTTTAAAAATTTTGATTACAAAGAATTAAAAGCTTTCCTTCATTACCTGTCCTGGCCAATTAACACCTTCGTCTTCTCTTGTTCTATTTCTTAGTATGAGCTAATCTATATTCTATTCTACAAAGTTTTCACTATAGAAGAGCTTTTATTACGATAGTTACATTCATCAGGAAAAGGTGTTGTATATGATATAACAAGGTGTTCTGTTTTCACTTTAACGATTCTTATAGATTCACGGTTGGGTCACTTTATTTTACTTTAATATGAAAGGTACCTTATTAAGAGTGAAAATTATACTTCATTTCGGCTCTGTATATATATAATTACGATGCATTTGCCCGAGTGTAAGGATTGATATAGTACATAGCAGATATGGTAGCGCAAGGTACCCTATTGGTTGATTGATTCATACAAAAGTATAAATGCCCTGTGCGAACACGTACTTGTATTGGAGGGTGGATGATCTTGAGCCTAACCTTCAAGTGAATGGAAACCCAGTCATCTCTTATTCTGTGTTCGTAGGGAACGTGATCGATGTGTTTACGTGTTTATTATTGTCCTGGGAGGTTGGAGTAGGAGACGCGTCAGGGAGGGGAGGAGGAGAAAAAGTGGAAGTCGGCGGGATTCCACCGTTGTCCATGACAACCATGCCCGTTTCCAGACAAATCCCTGTACGAGAAGAAATATAACGGTGAAAAAAGCTTGATTGATTGTGACACTAGAACATCTAGCAGCAGCGCAAGTACCAACAGGGTATTATTATATGATATGATATTGCAATTACGTCCGCACATAGTTATGTATGTTGGTGCCCTCTACCTAACGTGGCAGCCCGATGGTCTTATTAAGCTTGGGAGTTCGTCAGGTGCAAAATCATTAGAAGCAGAAGCTCGTAGCACATCATTGTTTGGCATTGTACTGGAGTTGTTGAGCTCTCTACATTGCAATCGTTTCTAATATTACGAAATATCGCTTTTTTTCCATCAGGGCTTACGTGTTTCACCGTTGGTTGCCAAGCCAACCATAACATATAAATACAACAAGAATAATATCAAAATTTGGTAGCTTTCTTGAGGACATCCCTTCGTATAGATATATCAATCACCATTTCTCAAGCATTTTCAATTACAACATAAATAAAGAATAGAATAAAGTTAAAAAAAATGTTAGTTACAAAAAATTTATTATTTCACAAAAATACCAATATGCTAAATAGTGGGAAAGAAATTTACCGAAAATCTACCCTTCTATCTTTTGCATATGTGGCTTTGGGATTGACTTTACCCTTTGCACTTCCAGCACATACGTCACGAAAATTATTACAAGATAACACACAAAGTAGAATTAACAATCTTAAAGGTACATTAGGAATGGCACAACGGTTTAGAAAATTTATTTAAAAGGCAAAGATGAACTTTTCTTTCTTCCTGAACTTTAAACCTTCTCACACTAAAATTAAGTATATTCTTTCTTTCTATCATCTTTAGCCTATTCATCTCATTCATACATCTATTTATAATTTAATAACATTAGTAAAAATATTTCAACTGAATTCATTTATTTACATATAGTCTATTTTTTATGATCTATAAATCGTATCAGGTAGTTCGATATTTAACTACATCTTTCTATCTATGTATATACCAATTGTCTTCGAATTTGCGCAATCGTTACTATTCGTCACTCGATTTAATTCCGAAAATGAAAATCCATACACTGATAATATCCTTCTTTCTTTAGCTCTACACAATTCTTACCTTCTATTCTTCAACCATAAATCATATGGAGTTTGGAAAATATCAATATCATAAAGTTTCTGTATAACATCATCAAAATAAAATATAAAATGAGCAGGTAAAAAATTCATACTGATTTCAAATAACGATCTATTATAAACAAAGTACATCATCCCATTCATATATACAGGGATCAAAGATGCAGCAATGTTTATGCCACCAAGTAATCTAAAATTCATTTCATTAGTATTCCTTTTAATTTCATAATAAACTAAATTTTCATGTAATAAGATTCCTAAAGATGATGAAGGTTGTATTATACCACTCATCATCACTATAAGAGAAAGTATCAAGAATAATGTCCAACAATATCTTCTCTTCAATTCAAATGAATTTTCTAACATTGTTAAATGGTTAGCACTTATGAAAATATTCAACATGGAAACCCAATTAAATTCACCGTAATTGAAAATAGAATAGAAAATTCGTTCATACTGTCCTTTCTTGAATACTAAATCGTAATTGTAAATTACTTTGGTAGGGTCTATCATCCTCGTAGAGGTTAATATTGAAAGTCCTATACTTCCTAATGTCCATATTTTAGTCACTAAGGGAATGTCATCTAAAATGTTTAATATTGCCACGTCCATTTGTTATAATAGTGTACTATCTTTTTTCTTTTTTCGTAAAGGGGTTTCCTTATATATTGAATCTATTTCAGATATCAATATATATCGTTTTTAGACAATGTCGTTATCGTTTAGTTATGATACTCCGTACTACTATTTTGTCAATATACTGGTTGAACTTGACATTACCTTAAAATTACGTATGCTAATTATTTGCTGTTCAAAAGAACACCGCGAAGCGACATCCTTAGATTTTTATTTATTTTTCGTTTCTAATTCTTTAAAGAAATATTTTATTTCTCTGGAGCTTGAATGCCCGTTATCAAATGGCAAAGGTAAATAAAAAGAAACCAAAATAACAGAATTACAAACGGTTAGCTTCTCTGTCGTTACTTGCCCCAATATAAGAAAGAATTTTTTTTTTTGAAATTAATTACAACGTATATAATGTTATTTAATGTCCCTATTTTTAGCGGAAAAAAATATAAATATTCAAACCTAATAAATATCCGCAAAGGTTTTAATGATTAATCACAAATCGTGAACTGAAATTTTCAGCTTTGCATCAATAATCTCAGGTACTTGAAGATCGGACTTAATTTCTTCACCATCTCCTTCTTCTAGTTTAACACATAATTTGAATTTCTCAGTATCAATCCTTGGTGCAATTCTATCATGAAGTTCTGCAAATGTTATATCTTTATTCAACATTAATGCGAAAATATCATCCTTATAATAAAATTTTATCTTTGTTGGCTTCGTGGTAGAAGGTAATGCACTTGTTGGTCTTGAATTCTTTCCTACTGTCGAAGATAAAGCTAAACCTGAAAGTTTTTCTTGCAATTTCAAATCTTCTCCAGTTAATGTATTATCTTCATTATTGTTTAGATCATTGGGATTTACATGAAGAATAGCGGTATCACCATTATCCTTACCAGGGTGGTCCACAGTAGAGGTTACATATTCTTCATCATAACCATTATTTCTAAGTTTGAATACATTGTCAACTAAAGGTGAATGTGATATATATGCCGGAAGTTTTACTAAATCAGTAACATATACATTTAAATCCTCTCTTCTCTTCTTGGTAATCATCTCAGTGACATACGGTACAGGTCCTGGGATATAAGGTAAAATACGTTTTGTCCACTGACCATTCGAATCTCTTAATTTACCACTTTCTGCGGGGAAAGAATCTAATAAACTTACTTGTAAATCATAAAAGTCTTCGTAATATCTTTTCAATTTTCTTGATTTACCATTATCTAGATCACAATTTACAGCGAACCAATATTTTTCATCTTCTAATCCATATGAATCCACAGAAACTCTCGTTATTACATCATAACTATTTGCCGTCAATACAGAACCCTTACGAGATGTACCCGTGTCTCTACCACTACTTGACATATTTTTATTACTATTACGGTATTGAGAATCTTGTTGTTTTTGTTCTACTGTTCCTAAATTGATATTACTTGCTTTATATTTGGCAATATTAGCTTTCCATTCTTGTACAGTGGGCAGATTAACAGATTTAATATCTTCCATAACGTCATTACCAGTAGCATAACCAGTAGCTATATCAACAATACTAACGAATCCAACGGGAACTAACCCAGGTCCACCAAGTCTACCAATAGGTTTGGCAATAAACCATTCAAAATTATGATGAGCGCAAATGAATAAATTTTCACCAACAAATGCAGTCAATTCATCAGATTTTTCAGCTTTAAAATCATACAACACAATAGCGTATAATGATCCTAATTTTGTTGTTGATGATGATTCGTTGGACTGTGTGGTTTGTTGACTTTGTCTATTAGTAGTAGTGGCAGTAGTAGCACCTATAGAAGTTGGTCTTGTTCTATCAAATTCTTCAAAATAACTTTTTGGTACCATACCTTGTTTCCCAGTGGATGGATTTGATGCTTCATACCATTCATCATTTTCATTTATCACGTAGAAGAATTCCCCCTTTACGAAAGATAGTTCTTTAGGAGTCTGTGAATGATAATTATATATTGCTTTGATGGCCTTATCAGGAGATGAGACGTTAGAACTGTGTCGATTATGGTATGAATTTGTTGTTTGTTGTTGTTGTTGTTGTTGATTCTTCCCTATCCCATCTGACGACGATAGGTACCTTACTGGAACTGTTTTCATATGTTTTATTACATTGGAGTTCTCTTGAGTTTGAGTGGGCGTCGATATATCTGCCGACGTTAGTCTACCTTTAGATCCATGACTATCTCGTTTGGAAAGTTTGAAGTTCTTTAACATGGTGGAATATATAAAGTATGTGTAATAGTCCAGGTGGTTTGGTAGTTCCAGATTTATTGTATTTTACCTATTTTTAGAGTTAATTGTGTGGCTGTACCCAGCTATTCTTTCCTCGCTATCTTTTCTTCACAGATATAAAAAAAAAAAGCAACCGTATAGAAATGCTATTACTCTAGCCGAGATTCAGAAATCCTAAAAACGAAGAAACCTTTTTAAACTTTAAAGCCACATTTCATTCATTGGAAGTACGCTAACGACGTCAATATCAGTTGAAGAGTTAGCAATACCAGCTTCCATTCCAGATTTGAGAATTTCACCTCTAGTTTCGATATTTTTACAAAAAAATCCAAAGAATCCCGCCCAACGTTACCCGTATTACTTACTTACTTTCTTTTCCTTCCTTCCTTCTGGAACGAAGGTGTCAGACACCTTTGAGAAGGTATATATATATATATATATACCTCTGAGAAAACTAGAGGACTGAGGCATTATCTGTTGGATGTATTCTATGAAATCATGTTGTTTTTAGTATTTACCTATAGTCTATATACGTAATTTTTATATAAGGCATAGATAGAGTCCTGCGGAATAATCATTCGTCTCAGTATAAATTCTTCTCTTCATCACTCATAATCTTATCAATCCATGTAGCTTGACAATTTTCTATGTTCAGATCTTTCCACATGGTAAACAATCCTGGTTTACACCTACCATCACATCTCATAGAACCTTCAGGACATTTGGGACAATTTGTGTATGGATTATGATTGTATGCTATATCTCTAAACCAATGTATCCTAGATTTATCAAGGAATAATGCTAACGCTATACTTCTCACTGGAGCATCTCCCCATCTTTCATAATAAAATCCATTTGAATTCTCTAAATGATCCATATACTTTTCATAAGCTTCAGATCTCAAGAAATCAAGATTAGTAATTTCGAAATTTGTCCAAAAATGACAAGTAGAATAACCTTTCGCAGTTTCAAAATTTTCAGGTTTTTGAGCATTCTCCTTTAACCAATCAAAAGCACCATTGGGATTCAAATAATTTGGATTTTTCTTAACAAATTCCATAGTTGTTTCCCATAACGTTGGGATTGAATTAGCCCCATCATAAAGGTTTAACACATAACCATAAACTTTATTTTCCATCTCCATAAATTTGAAAACATCATAATCAACATCACAATACAAACTAGTCCCAGGCTCCAACCTCCATGTATATTTATATTCTTGCAACAAAGGATGATGATAAAACTTCCTGGAATAAAACCTACACATATTATGATAAGATTCCTTCTTCACATAAGAAACTTTCAACTTATCCATCTTTTCACATTCTATCTTATACCTCTCCCTATCAATCGTATCAGGCATATCCCAATCTTCCTTCTCAATCTGCCCAAATTTCACAACTCTACCGTTTGGTAACATATTAATAATCGTATCTTTAAACTCCTCAGAAAACTCCCCATCATTCAAAAAAACATAAGGATATCCAAACTTCTTGTTGAATTTTTCTTCCAATTGTTGAATAGAAGGCAACAACTCTTTCAAATCATTATTGGTCACCAAACTCAAAATCGTAGCATTAGCTGACCCAGCCAACTCATCATCGGGACGAATTAGATAATCCACTTTGGGTTCAATTATCGGAGTGGACATGAAATCGTTATAGATTTTTCCATTTTTAGCAAGGGTATCTTTTTCTAATTGTTTACGGTATGTCATATTCATGGAGGAATAGGATGGGATTTCTGGATATAGAGGAGTCGATAGTCTTTGAAAGATGTCTTCTATTTTGTCTTGATCATCGTTGGAATAATCCCATAGTGCAGCTTGAGAGTTGGGGCTTTCCTCGCTTTCTTCGAATGGTATGATTGACGTATTCGATGACGACGACAACGATGATGATGGGAGTAAGTTTTTCCAAACGTTGTCATATTGTGTTTTTACATTTTCAAAATATGTGCTAGGTTCTTGCAGTGATGATGAGAAAAATAAATGTAATATGATTACTATTAGCATCATCGATATGATGAATAATATTATTAAAAGGTTTGTACTTCTCCTAAAGAAGTGAAGTAATGGGATCATCACTACGTCTTATGGTTATTTATATTTTTAATGGAAGTGATCCTCTTGAGGTACTTTGAAATAATTTTGTTAGCAAAAAAAAAGTGTAGTAGTGATGACGTACTACAAAGTTATACCAGATAACAAAAGTAAGTATTAGTCTATAGTTAGTTCAGAATGGGTTGCGTATCCAATTCTCACAAGCAATATGGAGCGTTTTTTTGGTCTTCGTTAACAAAAAAGCAACAGTAGCTCTCTCTAATATCAAGTGCAAGCTAACTTGAAGACCTTGACATGCCTAGCTAAAAAATATATAGATAATAGATGCCTCTTGAAAAGTTCATTCAGCCTGGCAGTGAACTGCGTATTCCATCAATCAATGAATTTATCATTATTTGTAAAATGGAAACGTAACCTTTAATTTTTTATATAATGTTTAAGGTCCGTCTAACGTCTAACGGTAGGTTGAAAAGGGAGACTCCCTGCAGTGAGTTCTTTGGAAAGGCGGTATTATTTTACCGTTGAAAGAACGGTAACAATTTTATTATTTTTATTTTATTTTGGTCACGTGCTTTAAGGTCACGTGTCATTATATTCCTAATTCTACCCGCAATATAACCTACGGATACTTAAGCCGTGTATAGTGATACAGCTCTTCGGTAAAAACTGAGATGTGTACGTATAATGGTAGACTAGAAATCTAAAAACATAGAACTATATCAAATACGTGAAGATGGTTCAAAGACCTGGTTATATATCAGAGACAAACGACTACGAAAAGAGGTGAAAATTGCTTCTAACTTAGAAATAAGATTCAACCGTTTGGCTTCAGGAATTTGGAGAGGAAAAAAAGCTGTTGTCTATATAATAAAGTGATGTCTCAAAACCAAAACCAAAATCAAAACCAGAACCAGAACTCAAAACAAAATGGCGGTCAACAACAGCAACAGCAACAACAACAACCGAACAAGACTCAAGCTCCTCCATCAGGCTCCTCAGCAGCCACTACCACCACCAATAACAATGCACAAAGAACCAACGGTTCATTTTCAGCATCAGACCTTAATAGAATCGTATTGGAATATTTAAGTAAAAAAGGTTATCATCGTACTGAGGCCATGCTTAGAGCTGAAAGTGGACGTACCTTAACCCCAGACAACAAGCAATCACCTGCAAATACCAAAAATGGGAAATTAGTAGAACCATCTACTCAACCACCAGATCCGAGTAAGCTGGCAAAACCTATAAGTAACCCATCAACAGTATCATTGCCTTCCAAAAGGGATAACACAGACACAGTCATATCATCTTCTCAAAATCTAGATCTTATTACATCTCCAGAAAATTATATGAGAGCTTACTCAATGTTGAAATTTTGGGTAGATTCTTCATTGGAAATTTATAAATCGGAATTGAATTATATCATGTACCCAATCTTCATTTATACATTCTTAACTTTAGTCTCCAAAAATCCAATCATAGCAAGAAGATTCTTCGATAAATACTGTTCTGATTTTAAAATAACTCATGGTACAGAAATTAATAGATTATTTAGTGTTAATTCTATGGATCACATAAAAGAAAATGAAATTGCTAGCGCGTTCCAAAATAATAGATTTACCATTACAATGTCAAGAACTACATTAAATTTATTATTATATTTCTTAAATGAAAATTCAAACGTTGGAGGATCTTTAATTATTAGTATTATAAATCAACATTTAAATCCAAATGTAGTAGATTCCATAACTTCAAAGGAAAAATTATCAGATGGGATTAAAACATTATCAGATAGTAACGATGGGAAAACAAATAATAATGAATTGAATTCCACTCCAATTAAATTAGGTCCATTCCCAAAAGATGAAGAATTCGTTAAGGAAATTGAAACTGAATTGAAAATTAAGGATGAACAAGAAAGACAACAACAATTATTATCAAATGACAATGCTCAACCCATGGATCCCAGTAGGAACACTTTAATGCAAGAATTTAAATCAATGAATAACGAACCATATGAACAACAGCCAGGTCCTTCCAGTACTGCAGAACAACCTTCTCATGCGAACGAAACAACAGCAGGAGGAGGAGAAGAAGATGATAAAAAATTAGAAAACCCAACAATAACGCCAAATTCAAGCGTAACTCCAGCACCAATACCCACCCCGTCGTCGTCTACAGTGAAGATAGAGAGCAATAATAATACTACCAAACAAACTGCTATTATGGAAAAGCAAAAAAATTTAAAACTTGAAGATTCTAAAGAAACATTAGAATCACCACCAAAGGATATGTTACCAATACCACCAAAAACAGCACTCGATATAAAATTAGAAATTCAAAAAGTGAAAGAATCTCGTGAATCAATAAGATTAAATAACTTACAAGCTGCATTACCAAGTGTTTGTCTTTATACATTCCATAATACAAACAGAGATATGACTTCTTTAGATTTTAGTGAAGATTCAAGATTGGCTGCTGGTGGTTTCCAAGATAGTTACATCAAACTATGGAGTCTTGACGGTTCTTCATTAAAAAAATACGGTGATGTTTCCTCCTCCCCGTCTCCGTCAGCAACGACTGCTGATAAATATTCCAAAGATTTTACAAACACCACCTTAATAGGACACAGTGGAGCAGTCTATTCAACAAGTTTTAGTCCCGATAACAAGTACTTAATTTCAGGATCTGAAGACAAAACAGTAAGGTTATGGTCCTTGGACACCAATACAACATTAGTCAGTTATAAGGGACACAATCATCCAGTTTGGGATGTCAAATTTTCACCATTGGGTCATTATTTCGCCACTGCGTCTCATGATCAAACGGCAAGATTATGGTCATGTGATCATATATATCCATTAAGAATATTCGCAGGTCATCTAAGTGATGTAGATTGTGTTTCATTCCATCCAAATGGTTGTTACGTATTTACTGGTTCAAGTGATAAGACTTGTAGAATGTGGGATGTTTCCACTGGTGACTCTGTAAGATTATTCTTGGGTCATACAGCTCCTGTTATTTCTACTGCAGTGTCACCTGATGGTAGATGGTTATCTACGGGGAGTGAAGATGGTATAATTAATGTGTGGGATATAGGTACAGGGAAAAGATTGAAATTAATGCGTGGTCATGGTAAGAATGCAATTTATTCATTATCATATTCGAAAGAAGGTAATGTGTTGGTAAGTAGTGGTGCTGATCATTCTGTTCGTGTTTGGGATTTGAAAAAAGCTACCGCTGAACCAAGTGCGGAACCTGAAGAACCTTTCGTAGGGTATTTAGGTGACGTGACTGCATCAATTAATCAAGATATTAAGGAATACGGACGTAGAAGAACAATAGTACCTACAAGTGACTTGTTAGCTTCATTCTATACTCGAAGAACACCAATATTTAATGTGAAATTTACGAGAAATAATCTAGTGTTGGCAGGTGGGGCATATAGAGAATAGGCGGAGAAACCTGCTGCCAACTACGTACATATTATATATGAAGATATCTCTACTAATATAGATAAATCCGGAAATATATATATTTTATGTTATATTATTATTAAAGAATTAGACTTCAATTACCTGATTGGCGATGTAACTTCAATTGTTTTCAGTCTCAAAAAATTCATTCTCAATAAAGAACAGAAGAAAGGCATTAATAATGATGTTCAATTCTGTTTATACCTAAAGTGTTTCCATTAGAATAGAACTCCATTGGTGAGCATAGCCCAATTCGTTTATTATAACAATAGTGATGGCTTTTCTGGTTGTGCTGACACTCCTCAGAAAGGACATGTGGTGCTTTTAGTCCTATATTAGGGTTGTTAGTCCATTTATAGTAAATGTTGATTACACATTAGGCTGTAATATAGAAATAAAGAACGTTCGATGTTAGTTATAACGTAAGAAACCTTCCCTGTTATAGTTCATGACACATTACTTTTCAATCGAGCCATCCATATGTCAGCAAGAGAGTAATCAAGGAGATAGGTAAGTCAAAGACAGCCGTGACAATTAATAGTTTAATACTAGAAATCTCCAGATTTTTGTATCTCTTCTTAAAGTTACACCTAAAAATTGTTCAATTATTGAATAATAGAACGTAATCCCTATTTATATACTGTTTTTAGTCTATGATCGTGACTTATTTGTCCCTTCCAGCCCGGGCCAGCCTGGGGCCAGCCTGTAGCCTCGGCCAGGACATCCCCGCCAATTTGTCCCTCCCCTTCCTTTTCCAAAATTATATCCCCGCCGGACGGCCCGTTCAGTTGAGTTGGAGTTGAGGGAAATATACCACAGGCCCAGGGTGTGCCCGCCAGCGTCGTGGCCGAGGGCATAGTTCGTACCTTCTACTGGGATGATTCCACAGACAGATCCCGTATGATTACGTACAGAAGGGTCAAAAAAACTGGAAGCCACACACTCTTTCCAAGTTCCAATTTGGGAACACGATGAAATGGGCATGAAATTAGGCAGACCTTTACGTAAGAAGGTAAGCTCAGTCCCTGTGCTCCTGCGTAACCGACGCGCCAATATTTCGCAACAATTATTCTATCATTTTTTTAATACCGTCGGCTGTTTGTTTGTTTGTTTGTCTGTTGGTTGGCAACTTTTTTTTCCTGAAAAGTTTTTGGCAGAAACGTCACGTAGCTTTAATGAACATTACCATGCGTTACATACCGACATATATATATATATCTTGATCTTCCACTATTCAGTTTTAGCACCCGAAATTTGTCCCTTCCTTAAAGGACCCTTCCTGGCTTCTTCAATTGATTTTTTAACACTATTTTTTCTTTTTTGTTTCAATTCGATCTTGCTTTCTTGTTTTTCTTGCTCAATTACATTCATAACGTAGATCTTTGACTCCAAACCGATTCAATTCATTATATAAAAAAAATGTCCGGTAACACTAACTTCAAATTGGCCACTGAATTACCAGCTTGGTCTAAATTACAAAAAATTTACGATGCTCAAGGTAAGACCTTGTCCGTCAAGGAAGAATTCCAAAAGGATGCTCAACGTTACAACAAGTTGTCCAAGACTTTCACCAACTACGACGGTTCCAACATCTTATTCGATTTCTCCAAGAACTTGGTCAACGATGAAGTTTTATCCGCTTTAATTGAATTGGCTAAGGAAGCTAAGGTCACTGAATTGAGAGACGCTATGTTTGCTGGTGAACATATCAACACTACTGAAGACCGTGCTGTCTACCACGTCGCCCTAAGAAACAGAGCTAACAAACCAATGTCTGTTGACGGTAAGAACGTTGCTCCAGAAGTTGACGCTGTCTTACAACACATGAAGGAATTCAGTGAACAAGTCCGTTCCGGTGAATGGAAGGGTTACACTGGTAAGGCCATCACCGATGTTGTTAACATTGGTATCGGTGGTTCCGATTTAGGTCCTGTTATGGTCACTGAAGCTTTAAAGCATTACGCTGGTGCTTTGAAGGTTCATTTCGTCTCTAACATCGACGGTACTCACATTGCTGAAACTTTGAAAGTCGTTAACCCAGAAACTACTTTGTTCTTAATCGCTTCTAAGACTTTCACCACTGCTGAAACTATCACTAACGCTAACTCTGCTAAGACTTGGTTCTTAGAAAAGACTGGTAACAACACTGCTAACGTTGCTAAGCACTTTGCTGCTTTGTCTACCAATGAAACTGAAGTTGCTAAATTCGGTATTGACACCAAAAATATGTTTGGTTTCGAAAACTGGGTTGGTGGTCGTTACTCCGTCTGGTCTGCTATCGGTTTGTCCGTTGCCCTATACGTTGGTTTCGACAACTTTGAAGCTTTCCTAAAGGGTGCTGAAGCTGTTGACAAGCACTTCACTGAAACTCCATTAGAAGACAACATTCCATTATTGGGTGGTCTATTGTCCGTCTGGTACAACAACTTCCACGGTGCTGAAACTCATTTAGTTGCTCCATTCGACCAATACTTACACAGATTCCCAGCTTACTTACAACAATTGTCTATGGAATCTAACGGTAAGTCCGTCACCAGAGGTAACGTTTTCGCTAACTACTCCACTGGTTCCATCTTATTCGGTGAACCAGCTACCAATGCTCAACACTCTTTCTTCCAATTGGTTCACCAAGGTACCAAATTGATCCCAGCTGATTTCATTTTAGCCGCTCAATCTCACAACCCAATTGAAAACAAATTACACCAAAAGATGTTGGCTTCTAACTTCTTTGCTCAAGCTGAAGCTTTAATGGTCGGTAAGAACGAAGAACAAGTTAAAGCTGAAGGTGCCACCGGTGGTTTAGTCCCACACAAGGTCTTCTCCGGTAACAGACCAACCACTTCCATCTTGGCTCAAAAGATCACTCCAGCCACTTTAGGTGCTTTGATTGCTTACTACGAACACGTCACCTTCACTGAAGGTGCTATCTGGAACATTAACTCTTTCGACCAATGGGGTGTTGAATTAGGTAAGGTTTTGGCCAAGGTTATTGGTAAGGAATTGGACGGTTCAGACAAGATTGCTTCTCACGATGCTTCTACTAACGGTTTGATTAACCAATTCAAGCAATGGATGTAAATTTAAGAAGGAAAAAACTCTTGTACTTTTCTAAAATTAAATATCCATAACATGATTAATGAAATATATTATTATTACTGTTTTTACGTCATCTAAATCTTTTTTTTTGCTCTTTACTTTATGACTTAGCTATGTAACGTACGTACTAATTTTTAAAATTGATAAACTAGTAACTTCTCAATCGTATATTCCATTAAATGTTTCCATAGACAGTAAAGGTGAGCCTTTAATTGACCTCGTCGTTGATGTGAAGCATTTGCGAGACAGTCGCCTATTGAAAAATTTCGTGTTTTATAGTAACTTGCTTGGTGATACTCCAAAGTCTGACGTTGTTTTGAATGAGGAACTTGTTTCATAAGTAACTCTTTATCTAAAAAGTAAGCTATTGGAAAAAGGAGGCCAATACCATTATTCTGCTGTATGTCTAGTCTCCAAAGATAGCATTACTTCAAATATCTCTAAAAAATGGCTACTGAAAGTACTGCACAAGAACAAAGCACGATTCCAAATGATTTACAACAGAGATACAGTAATTGGAAAAAGAATACAAAATTGTTATACGACTATTTGAATACGAATGCCACCAAATGGCCGTCGTTGACTTGTCAGTTTTTCCCTGATTTAGATACTACATCAGATACCCATCGAATTCTGATATCTTCATTCACATCATCACAATTACCTGAAGATGAAGCCATTCATATATCTAAGATATCAACTTTAAAACATTTAAATTGGGCATCAGTTAATAATTTTGACATGGATGAAATGGAATTCAAACCAGATACAAATTTGAAGCTTCCCTCTAAACATTTAGTCAATGATCTCACAATAAAATTCCCCAATGGTGATTGTAACAGAGCAAGATACCTTCCTCAAAACCCAGATGTCATCGCAGCTGCTTCTTCTAATGGATCAGTTTATATATTCGACAGGACGAAACATGGGTCCTCTAGAATAAGGCAATCTAAGAATTTGAAACCTTATGATGCAGTCCTTTTCAATAATTCAGAAACTGTAGAAGAATTACATGAGAATACCAATGAAGCGATCTCCTTGGCTTGGAATTATCAAAAAGAAGGTACCTTGGCATCATGTTATTTACAGGGACAAGTTCAAATATGGGATATCAAACAATATTTTCATTCAAACCCTGTATTAGACAAACCGGTGCTCAATATACAATTTGATGCATTGGGCGTAAATGATGTGAGTTGGATGCCATCTCATGATTCATTATTTGTAGCATGTGGTGAAAGTGATACATTAGCTTTATTTGATCAAAGAATCGGGAAGGAAGTGTCAAGAATAGCACAAAATAGACACAATGGAGGTGTAAATTCGTGTAAATTCAATTATCAAAATAATATGTTACTTGCATCTGCTGATAGTGAAGGGTTAGTAAACATGTGGGACATACGAAATTTGGACCAGTACCCTATCAAATCAATAAATCATGGGTCATCGATATCAACAATTGAATGGAACCCGAACTTAGACACCATTATTGCGACAGCTGGTCAAAATGATGGATTAGTTAAACTTTGGGATGTTTCGAACACCGATAATGAATTATTGTTTGTACATGGGGGACATATGCTAGGCGTCAATGATATATCTTGGGACTTGCATGATTCATGGTTAATGTGTAGTGTTTCAAATGATAACTCTATTCAAATATGGAAACCTGCTCACAATTTGGTAGAAGCAGAACAGAGGGTTTGAATTGTAGATAAATATAGGAAATGATAGTACGTTGGGAAAACTTATGCATACGATACCATTAAATAACTACATAGACTATTTCTTAAAATGTTGTGATCCTAATTTTATGATATAGACGTGAGATAAATTAGTTTTGGGCTATCATCAAAATGGATTGCTCGTTATATCCATAACACAGTTGTTTACATGCAATCATGTATTTGTAATTTGTCCCTGATTTAAAATATCCAATTGTAAAAACCATCTGTATCATCTACAATATCTAACAATTCAATGAATAGAATAGAAAAGTATTGGTCCATGTAATGAGTGATCAATACTCTACTTCAAGTAGGATTAATACATACATAACAATTGTCACCTCATTTAGGATATAAAACATTCTCCAATCCATGCATTATTGGATCAATGTCAGGTCCTTTTCTAACAAAGGTCGACGGATTATACGGAATATTCCTGAATTGTTCCGATGGAGCACTACCAGTTGGATTCCAATCTTCGTCGTAAAATATGCTTCTTTTACCAAGCTCTGTAGGTGTTTTGATCGTATTATCGTCGTTGTTCTTACTACCTAAACCATGTTTCTCCATAAAATTCAAATCATCTTCCAAGGACCGTATGTCATCCTTTACTCTTGGATTTGAATCAGATTTATTTCGCAAGGATTCAAGTTGCTCCTGAAGTTTTTGTCTGTTAGCATGTTTCAATTTAGAAATCCTATTATTTGTTCGTAGGTCTCTAGCACGTTCGTAATCTCTCCTCTTTAAATTAGTTCCTATTTGCGAAGTTAGTAAAAAATATTCAGATTCAAATATACATAATTCTCAGGTAGTAAACAAACACATACTTGAAGGATCCATTTTTTAATTGATAAATATTGTTCTTTATTATTCAAGCATCTATTTCTTGTTTATTTTATAGTTTCACTTACCTTATATTTCATTAATATGTAACTAGAAGCTTTATCCGGAGACATTTTTGACATAAAAGTGAAAAATATCAGATGCCATCAAGAACAAAATCACCACTTAGAAAGAAGAACTACTGTCACAGACTGCAATTGAAAAGGTATCACAAAAGGAATTCAACCAGAAATATTATACGAGATGTCTCAACCCACTGGAATAGATGCTAGTGTTGTTCCAACAAATACTCTACAAGATGAACTTAAGCCTAATTTCGGTGGCATCCCAACACAAGCATTAGATGCTGTTAGAATGAGGTTAGCACAGCTTACACATTCTTTGAGGAAAATTAGAGATGATCTTTCTCGTGCAGAACTGCCGCAATGGTACTCGTTACAATCCCAATTAAACGTTACTTTGGCACAACTGGCCTCTGTGACATCTACTTTACAACACTTCCAAGATACTTTAGATTCTACAGTGGTTTATCCCCTACCAAAATTCCCTACGACATCACACGAAAACTTATTGACCACATTATTAAGGAAAAAGAATGCACCAGACGTTGATGAATGGATTAATAATTCAAAGGAGGCTTTAGGCATGGATCCGAACGTGCAAAATGTGAAGGAATTGGAAAGATCATTACAAGAAGATAAAGATATTACGAAATGGGCGTTAGAAACTGTTGCCACGGAATTTGAAAAACATAATTTCAAAAATATATCTGAGAATGACCTGATAAATAGAAATATTACAGCAAATACTTCATATAAACCGAAGAAGCCATTTTCTGTCGAAAATATACTCAGCTTCACATACCGAGGCGAAACTAAGAATCCAAGTGAAGCTGCCTAAGAGACAAATACTCTAATAAATATTTGAATGGTAATATATATATATATATATAAAATACATTGTGTGTCTATGGATATTTACATGATTTGAAAATTAATGCAATAAAACTTATAAATAAAAAACAAGAGAAAGGTTTCAAGAATTAGGAAGAAAAAATATCACTATTCGTATCCTCAAATTAATTCCTATTATGAGAGAAGTCTTATCATTAGTTCCCAAGTTCCAAACATGATTATACTATTTGGCACTGTTCTCATTAAATGTGGCGTTAGACCGCTATACATTGATGCCAAACCTTCTTCTTTCATAATAACCTGGAAACTTTGAAGCAAACCTGTATATTTCAATTTCCCATTCTCCTTGGGCATTTGCCTCAGTCTTGTTCTTACAACTTCGTGAGGATAAGTGACTATACTTGCAACGAATTTTGCTAAACCCGCACTACCGGATCTCTGACACCATTCTTTGATTTTATCCGCAGTAGTCTTATTTCCCTCATGACCGAACTTCCTCATGGAACGCCTCTTGATTACGTGTTTCATTTGTTCATATAGTAACCATTGTAAAATACCTTCGACAGAACCTAAATATGATGCACTCAACCCTTTATATAGGCCATAAATACCTTCGGTTCTAACGACACTTTTCAGACAATCCCAAGAATTTTTGTATTTCTTAGTGGTTCCAGCTTTATCTAATTGAACTCTTGTTTTAATTAACCATATCGGGTTAGTTGCAGTGGACGTGGCCCAGCCAGCGGTTGCTGCCGCCATAAGATGTATAAAAGGCGCCTCCTGACCATTATTAAATGCCTTTGAATATATTTCTTTCGTAGTCCCATACGTGAAGAAATTAATACTTCTTGCTGGGATAACACCAACCAGATTTGGTCCCAGACCTTTGAACAAACTTCGAAACCCTTCACGTTTATAAACATTTCCCAGAATACCAAAAGTTTCTTTGAAATGAGTCCCACCTTGAATAATTGAGTTCAGTATCTTAGAATTTGATGTCATCGTCGTAGCAGATTTAACTTTAGATTTATAAATTGATTGATAAATGTCACTTTGAAGTCTTGTCTTAACTAAATCGAATGGACAAGTGACGACTGCACCAGCCATACCACCGATACCACCTGCTACGAAATGAACCCATGGTTTCACATTGGGATGATTTTCTACAGTTTCTTCATCTTTTTCCCTTGGCAATTGCTGAGCATATCTTTGAGTAGATGCCTTCTCGTCACTTCCTAAATACGGTATGGACTCAATAGCCTCTTCCTGTAGATCTTCTAACGACGGTTTCTTCTTCGTCATCGTTTAACCAGTTAGAACCTTTTCTTATAGTGTCTGGCTTCTTACTATAATAAATACGTTTTGGAGTCTTCTACGCTAGTATTCGGAAAGGATAGTAACTAAGTGCGAAGGCTCTAACTCTTAAAATGCTGGCCTAATGGAAAAGATCCCGATCAACACAGCGAACTTAGTACTTAACCTTGGTTTATTCACTGATGATCGAAGGTTACTCGTATTGCAGATGCTAACGGCTTAACTGACAATGCCATTATTTTATTTTCGTTGTGTTTCCAGTAAACAGACAAGATTTCTTAAGCGAGCGTCTTAAATCTAAAAAAAATCTACAATAGTGAACTGTCACATTTACTACAGTGGAGATGTCACTTTTTCTGTAATATATTCATTACTCTGAACGTACTAGCTTAATTCGGTAAAGATGTTCAGTTAGTATCCTTTGCTTCACAATACACATTTGTCTTATCATCTGTAAAGCTATCCATTTTTGAGTTTTACGACGAAAAATAAAGATACAATGACATAAAACGATGAGAAAAGAATCTGGTAAAACTTAAAACGTTCAGTGTACAATTGACACCATTTATTAATTATATACTATATGGAAAAGCAGATAGATATATATAAAACACCAATCCACCTAAAAAATTCAGTAAAGAATGCATCCAAAATAAATTAAATGAAAGTTTCGTATGGAACTGGAGCCAAAGTTTGAGGAACATTACCTTCAGTGGAAACAACACGGGCTTCTCTTGGTTGAGCTGGTTGTCTCTTTAATTGAACAGCTTCACCCTTAGCCTTAGCTTCGACTCTCTTGGCAGCGTTACTCTTAACTCTGTCCAAAAATTCTTGTCTACACTTGGAGTGCTTGATATGTTCAATTCTCAAGTTCAATCTCTTTTCTAAATATCTGTTACCAACCATCTTGTTGATGATGACACCAACGGAGGACTTGGTGACGTTGTAAACAACACCGGTCTTACCTTGGTAGAACTTGTGTGGCATACCCTTTTGGATAGAACCGTTAGCCTTGATGTCGACAATGTCACCAACTTTGTAGACCTTCAAGTATGTTGACAAAGCAATGGCACCATGCTTTCTGAAGTCACGTTGGAACATGTAACGAGTACGAGATCTGTAACCGTGTCTATATTAAAAAGGGAAAGTTTAAAAATAATAGTATCATAATTATTTTCAGTAGTTTTGTCAGTAATTTGTTCGTATCATTTTTTGTTGTGCTCTTATTGGCTTCGACTTAGATATATTAATACATTAGCGCAAATTATCATCGATAGTTAAAAAGTCATTGTGTTTCATTGTTCTCATAGGTCATTGAATAATGTTCATCAGGTATTTATTTTCATCATGCATTCAAAGTTCGGGGGTTTTCTTTTCAAAGGAATATATTAGTTAACTTATTTTTTGTGTATATTTTCTTCCTCAAAGTTCACTGTTAAATAGCTGAACGGATTCTCATCGTATTGGTTTCCAGTTGCGATATAAACTATTTATATTCAATTGAATATTTTCATATAATTCGGTTTATGTATCAATCGTGTCGGCTTCAATTCTTCAGTTTTGTAACATACGATTTACCCATTTTGAATTATTGTCCTTGTGTTGTTTGGCCTTTTTTTTTGCTATTAATTCACGAATTTAGCACTGCTTATTTTTAATAGTATTTTAATCACTGTTTGATGGAAATCGATCACCAAAGGAAAAGGCTGCACAGGCCGAAGATGCTGGGCGGTTAGGCAGGCTCCTTTCGAATGCTTGGAAGAAGAACATAGGAGATAGCGAAAGGAGATCTATGGGTCCCGTCAAGAGGTTCTGCTTGCTCCGTCTAAAATTTAGGCTTGGGAAACCAAAATTTCAAAATTGCGATGGCGCTTGAAATTTTTCAATTTCTTGAAACACCTCATTAATTTGCAAGAGTTGCGGTGTACTGATGGAAACTAACGTAACAGTCACGGGAAGGTGATGTTTGTTAAATTAGCCGCCGACGTAGCCGGTAGGGAACAATTCTCATAAGAAAGCAAATCCTTTAATTCACTGAAATTTATATAACAAAACAAGTTACCGGCTGTAACAGTAATGCTTTTCTAAGCTCCTTTTGCTTGAACAGAATTGCAATATTGCATTCACAGAACGTCGGTTGTGATTGACTTTTGCGATTGACATGGACAGCGCAACAAAAACAACAACTTCGAGCAGGTTCAATAAAAACGTAATTAAAAGTATATAATTACGAAGTAAATTGAGAAAAGTTTGGGAGGGGGGTAAAAGTTCAAATTAAATTCAGAATGAAAAAAGATATACAGATATTATATTATACAGTTATTTTATCATGAATTAATTTATTCTTCGTCAGCAGCTTCTTCTTCAGCACCTTCAGATTTCTTACCAGCGTTCTTTCTGGCAACTCTACCTGGTCTAGCACCACCGAATGGAGAAGTAGCAGCAAAGTCAATGTGCTTTTCAGAGTCCAATCTAACCATGAAAGATGGGATGGTGACGATTTGCTTACCAACAGCAATATGTCTTTGAGAAATCAAGACTCTAGCGTGGTGAACAGATTTAGCTAAACCCAACTTGTAAACTTGGGTTTGCAATCTTCTTTCCAAGAAATCTTCAATCTTTAAAGCTAAGACATAATCTAATTTCTTCTTATCTTCAGACAAAACACCAACTCTCACCAATCTTCTGATTAAAGCATTACCTTCGAACAATCTCTTTGGATCCTTTTCATCTCTAGTTAACAAATCTCTAGCAGCACGACGAATCTTAGATAATTGGAAAGAAATTCTGTAAATTTCTCTCTTGTTCTTCAAACCGAATTCACCGGCCAACTTCAATTCAGCGTCTAAACGAGAAGATTCGTAAGGTCTCTTTGGAGTAGAGTAAGTCTTAGAGTAAGTTCTTGGAGCTCCTATTTAAAAAACAAAAATGGTAATAATAACAATTATTATCATTATTAAGAGAAAAGATTGTTAGTTATAATTGAACTTCATATGGGGTAAACGATCTAAGATGGAAGATTACAAAGAGAGTTACAGGTTTACATAAAAGTTTTAAGTAGAAATTTAGAACACAATAATGTATCAATCAATAAGATCAAAAGGGAAGAAGAAATATCACTAAAACCACCCATGAGCGGTCATCACTCAATAGAGGTGCAAACATAAACACAGGGAAGAGATTGAACATTATGGCCCCACGTTGTGCATATGTAGTCGCAACACTGAGGGAACTATCTTTACTGAAGTGTCGGGGATTCAGTGAAAGAATAGAGATACCTCCTGAAGATGTAATGTTGGCATAGTTCTTCTTTTTTTTCCACGTTTGATCTTTGATTTTGATGCATTATAGTTTTTCAAATTCATAATTAAAATTTTATGAGGGACCCGAACCTCTAAGTTCATCCACCTTTAATTAAAGGAAAAATTAATTGATGAACGTACTTGGCATTGTGGCTTATCTTGTTGTTTTGTGGTTCTTTTAGTTTTACCTTCAAATACAAATTATGCGATTAAAAGCTTCAAATATCCTGTTTTAAATAGCAACTTCATTAATATCTCAGGATATCTTGGATAGTACGTAGGTGAGTTATGTTGTGATTTTCCAAGATTTGGCTCACTCCGCATCCATCCGCTTGGACTGTTTCCTCTGGAGGCGGCCGAGGAAGTTCTTGAAACTGAAAAAATGTTTGAAATTTTGGAAATAGAAAAGGTCTGGGTGTGTACGAAATGGGGATGTACCGCTGTAAAGAAAGCACAGTCATCAGACTGGAACTGGATCAAATTTCAGGAACTTTTCAAAGATGCAAGAAGTGACATGTAATAGAATACCTGGCGTTACACACTTCAACGACTCAAGTAGAAAACCTTTGGGATGGCCAAGTAGCACTTATTAAAGAAATGAGAACAACACAATACATATAAGAATCTAAGATAATAACGTAAAAAAAATGTCATATATAGAGAAACAAACGGAATCAAGAAAACGAAGGCTAGAACAATTACAGGCGAAGCTTAAGAAAGTGCCCCATCATACCAATGAAAAGCAGACCAGTATACCCGTAGATGATTCTTTGCATAATGTCACTGGGAAGGAGGCACCTAATGCAACCAAATCAATTGAGAAACCAACAATGGAAGAAGATGGTGTAACATACGAAGCACTGCCGAAGGATCAAGATAATATACTAAATGAGGTGAAACGTGACGCTATTATGATTGCTTCCAAACTTGAAAGTCCTGACGAAAAAAATGACAGTTTTTTGCATCGTCATGAAGTGGAAAAAGTAAGTGCAACCAAAGATCTTAAATTAAAGTTACGTGATCAACTAGAGATACTCGATCAACGGACAAATGCTTCACTTAAGAGGATATTAAGGGAAAGGTTGATGAAAGAAGGTCAAACGTAATATTTATAACTTATATGCGCACATCAATGTCCATGGTAAAGTTACGGAACTTATGGAAGAAAATTTATTGAAAAGAAGAAAAATGCTTTTAATAATAAAATCTATATAACGATGTATTCTGAAATAAGGTAAATTCTAAAAGAAAAATAAATAACATAATTTATAAGCCAAAAAGAATGAGTACTCGGCGTCTATAAAACTACTCTCTCTCTCTCTCTTTCTCTCTTTATTCTATGAATATTCTATGCAGTTATTTCAGCATAAGTGTAAGACTGATACAAATAGATTATACCAAAGGTATAAAATAATAAAGCCCCGACCAAAGTCATAGTTCTCATACTAATCTTAGTAGCCAAATATCTTCCACCAACAACTGCGACACCTGAACAAACAACATGACCAAGAACAGCCCCCGCGATAGCGTACCAATAATTATTATTCGAAGCCAAGGCAATGATACTAATTTGAGAACGATCCCCTAACTCCCCCAAAAAGACCATAACGAAAACTTGAACGAATACAGGAGATAAAATATAAGAAGCCAAATCTTTACATTTCTTCAAATATTTAGCCATACCTCTTTTCCTTCTTAATTTTTCACGTAAAGAAGGACCCTTTTCAATCTTATTATTAGTTTCATTCATGGATTGTACGGCGATTTCCTCCTCAACTTCAGCCATTTCTTCACTAACATCAGCATCTTTAGACATTTCTAAACCTTCTTTGGTCAATTTATAACCAAACACTAAGAATAAGATACCAGCTAGGAACCCAGTATATTTTTCAGAGATAAAATAAGAGAAACTATGACCAGCGATACCAGATAACACAGTCATGATAGCTAACGAGGATGAAGCAGCAAAAAACACTAATAATCTTGGGTTACGCATGGCCATCAAGGCAGCGATAAGGAACGTTTTGTCACCTATTTCTGATAATCCAATCATTGTGATAGCCATAATGAATGAATTGTATGGACTGGTGGAGGTATTCTCTACTGGGGTATCATCTGATACATGAGATGTCTTCACTAAGGAGGATGGAGAAGCGTTTACCTTCTTTGTATTGGTTGAAGTGGTCGCAGCTAGACCTAATACGGTTAGACTTGACAACAGGAGAAGAGTCTTTTTGATGGATGATACCATTATGATAGTATGCAGATTCTATGGGTCTAGAGAGTGTAGTTGTAGGTCGAAAACTATTCGCAAAGTTTAGTATGGTCTCTTGTTTAGACCCTTTAATCCCTCAAAGCTTAATAATTGTCTTTTGCTTGACGTATTTACAGATTGATATCAACCTAGTACTATTGTTACTAACTGGGTA
The DNA here is from genome assembly GCF_000227115.2 of Naumovozyma dairenensis CBS 421. NCBI lineage: Eukaryota > Fungi > Ascomycota > Saccharomycetes > Saccharomycetales > Saccharomycetaceae > Naumovozyma > Naumovozyma dairenensis. The sequence continues at coordinate 1,291,272 of NC_016481.1, forward strand.
ATTAATTCAAAAAATGTCAAAAAAAGAAAAAAGGAACGCGTCTGATCACGTGCCAGTAATATAAATGGAGGAATACCATTACAAAATGGAAGGCTAAAAATAAAAAAAAGCGACACATATTTTTGATTGAAAATAAAAAAGGCTCGTTTTTAAGCCAACGACTGTAGATGCAAGAATAATGCTGTTATTTTGCAGTATGTCGTGGGTTACATGAACTAACAAAACAGAATAAAAATCTTACTAGAGCAATCCAAAACCAAATCGGTTCTGTCCGGCACACTAATAAATGCCATACGAATAGATGCTAATACTTCCCATTCCTTCGAGAGGGGATTTTTAATTACTGCACTCTGTATATAGAATGAATATACACGTTTTATTAAAAAATTGGCGGGCGTTTTTACCTTTGTCACTCTTGTTTTTCATTCTTAGTCTGCATATATGACGCCTACTATGTTTTTCGATGTAAATGATTGAATAGGCAATATTTATAAAGCTGTTCCCATTCCTTAAAGCAGAACTCTAACAATTTGGGTGTTTTTTTCCCCTAGGATGCTCAAATATGTTCTCAGTCGCTAACTGGCTGATTGACAAAACTATATACTGAGACTGATTATTCTCTAATTTAGCGCAGACGCGAAATCTTTGGAAAAGTACATAATGCTACTCGCACGTAGCATCAATGCATAGAAAAAATAATGAATTTGATCTACAAGCTCATCGATTACTTAACGATGGTTTATGACTTCCAATAGTATGCCATATGCATGCTCACATAGGCAAATTCTCACTAAAATAAATGAAAGGTACTGCCAATCCTCAAAAGGTCAAAGATGAAGCAATTGACTCTGATCTAGATGACGATGAAATAGTCCAAGATTGGTCCGAAGTTGCCAAATTGGCCCATACCAATAATGCAGCTGCGTTGATACCCAAGAGAGGTGAAAAGGATTATGAACCTGATGGTACTGATATTCAAAAATTATTACTCCATCAAGCACAAAAAGCAATGTTTGATACTTTATCTCATTCCATCGCTGGTTCCGTTTTAAAGTCATTGGTGAAAGCATATTACATTCCTGACAATCACAATGCATTATTACCACATCCAAAGGGTAATTTTATGCAGACTATGGGTCGTATGAATTCAAATGGTCAATTTACACTATCGTTCCATGAATTCGTCTATTTGGCTGAAAGAGGTACAGTTTCGCCATATATCTTAGTACCGAATTCTGATGGTTCAAAAAAATTAGAAATTCCACTAAGTATCCAAGATTTATATGCTCTGTTCAAATCCCAACAAGACCTTGATAAATTTGCCATATATGCCCAATTGAAAAGATTAGGATTCATTGTCATGGAAACAAAAGATAACTCATATGATAAATCATCAATATATCCGCCTACTTTATCACATAATAAAATACTGAGGTTCAACTCCACCTATCAAAGCATAATTGCACCTTTTAAAATATGGCGTACCTCATTGTTTAACCATCTTGTTTATAATTCATTGGGCTTATTAACATCGAAATACACCACATCACCACAAATATACGAAACTTTGAACAAATTAGTACCATATACGAAAGCTCCCAAGACTCTTGAAGAATTAAGAATATCGCGTTTTAATGTATTACAATCTACCACTACAAATAACACAAATTTATTATCCTTAACATTCAACGTATGGAAACCTCAAACGAATTTCAAAAAAAAGAGCCCCGGTTTACCAGATTACCAAGTCGCAGTTTATAATAAGAATGATAATAATGTAAAATTCCCCACATATAAAGATTTTCAAAACATCTTTAATAATCTAGATTACAAATTTGAATTCTTAAATTATTCTCGACAGGATGAAATTAGTTGGGAGGATGTTTCCTTCACAAATGGGGTTCCAACAAATACATATCTGTCTAACTTGAAGTCAAAAGCGCAACAGAAAAAATCAAGTGATAATGATAATAATACGAAGAAGAAGAAGAAAAGAGCATTGAAGACATTCCCTCCACATGTTCAACAATTGAGAAGATTGAAAGCTGGTTATAGAAGTTTCTTGCTCGCGATTATGGACGATGGTATTATTAGTTTTGTTAAGATTGCTGAAGAGGACTTCGGTAGTGAGAATGTTTGGTACGTTCCAACGGCGACAACTAATAATATCAATTCAAGGGCATCAAACAAAATAAAAAACAATAATCATGGTAATGGTGATAGGAAAACTCGAACTACTATTGTAGAGAAAAGTAAGATATGAAGTAAAAAGGGTAGGGAGATATATATAAAGTATGTTTTATATAGAATAAAAAGTTCTTAGACATAATATATAAGTTTAATTATTACTCTCCTAACACTAATCTAGAATTCACCTAAAAAACATCAACCGCTATATTTTGAATATAAATTTTCATCAAACACCGAAGACTTGTTGTAAAATGATGTTGGATTCATTTGTAACTCCCGCTCCTCATTATCAGCTTGTCTCTGCGTTGCAAGTAGCCCGTTTATACCCATCGGAGGTTGTTTTGGCGGGACTATAGGCCCCTGTGACATTTGTGATTGCGCTTGAGGAAAACTTTGGACTTGCGGAACCGTTGGAACTTGAGAAAAAGTTGACATTTGCTGTTGTGATTGCGGTTGTGATTGTGGAAACTCGCCAGGAATATAGTTCCTAGGCGGAACCGCTGGGGATTGATTCATGTTAAGATTGGCCATTTGGGAATCAATCGTGGCGGTTCCATATCCTCCCATATGTGGCGGGCTTCTGCTATATTGGGGAGGAGGAGGTTGGGAAGGTGCATGTTCCGGAAGCGGAGGTGGTAAGATCTGTTGTCCACCAGACACTGAATTATCTCCCATACGCAATTTTGCTGAAGATGCTAAATCTTTACTGAGCTTTAGTAGTGAACTATAAAATCCAATACCCTTTTGAATATCTGAGACAAATATAGTAAAATTATTCGTTGCTTTCTCTAACCTGTCGACAAATTCAATTCGCTTCTTATCAGCGTTTCTTTCTTCAGATGATTTATCTTGTATCCCTGTCAAACTAAACACATCATCTAACGCCAGTTTGATTTCGTTTATAATTGACGCCTGCTTGAAAATTGTAGCCTCTATTCTTGTACTTAACGGTTTAAATTTTTCCATTTCATCATTGAAAACTAATTTCAATTCAGCATCTGATTTATCTTTATTACCAATTAATAAACTTGTTATATCATCCTCGTTGACAGCTTCTTTCAATTCCGATAATGTTCTTTGACGCTCCTCTTTCAAAACACGTAGTGCTTCAGCCGATTTCTTTACAACTTTTAACTTTCTTAAAATCGTTTCGGTCTTTTTATCATCAATATCTAATAAACTTGGTTGGTTTTGGCTCGACAAATCAAATGTATTAAATTTACTCCACAATAAATTCGCATTGTTTAATAGTTTTATTTCTTCCATGTAAGGTTTGACTAAAAAAAATAATTTTTCATCTGATTTCGATGCTTCCACTAATGAAGCCTTTAACTTGAGAGAATTTTCCTTCTCTTGACTAGGTAGAGTAACTAAAATATCTAATATTTCTTGTCTCATGAAAGAAATATCTCTTATAACTTTATCTACATCATTAAAGGGACTGTTATGTATCACAGAAGCATATGATGTCAATTGTTTCCTCATTAATTCAACTTGAGGGTCCTCCGTACTACTAGCTCCAGAAGTAGAGTATCTCTTTTCTAAATCGGTAATCAATTTTGGTAAATTTGTAAAATCTACAAAGGATGTATATTCTAAATTGGCTGTTTCAGTTGCCTCCATTTCATTTCTCAGCATTTGAGCTTTCTCTTCAGAGTAAATACTCTCCTTTTCATAAATTTCCATTGGGACAATACCTTTATATAGAGAATCAGTATCAGAAGCTGTTGTTTCCATATAACTTTTCAATTGTTGTTCCCATGATGGACATTTAATAGCGTCTATGGGCTTAATACTTTCCAATGAAACACTTGAAGGAATGGTATCATGGTAAATATAATCATTATCCTTTTCCATCTCTTTAGTTTTTGTTTCAATAGTATCTTTAAACCCTTCAAAATCAATAAAATCTTTCAACCATACTTTGAAGGGGAATGATGAAGTAATTGAACGGGATGCAAGTTTCAAATATGCAATTGCTTGTCCATATTTACCCTCTTGTTCCAAATGTAAAGCATAATGGTATGCAGTGACAGATTTATAGACATACATCTTGCATGTCAGAATAGAAGTCCATTTAGATTCACCATAGGGTATTATTCTTTCTTCAGGAACTTTCAAATAATTGGAGGTCTTATCATAAAGACCACTTGCAGCAGATGCTAGCTTACTTATTAATGAGGCTTGTTTCTCTGGTGCTGGTCCGTTGAGTAATTTCTGTAGGAACAACTCTTGAGCTTCAACATGGCAAAGATTGGCAAGAAATTGTGCATTTTCTGCTTGCAAGTCAGTTGATGGTGAATTTAAGAAATTTTCTGAAATATAATTAAAGCAGGCAGTAGCTCTTGACAGATATCCAATAGCTAATTTGTCATCTTTATCGCAAACATCGTTTGCTGCTTGAGAAAGGATTACAGCAATGTTGAACAGCGTAGATGATTTCTCAAAAGTTAAAGTATGTTGTTTATATTTTTGATCTCTTGGAGTAAGAGGATATTGAGCATCATACCATACAAAATCCATTCTTAGTTGTGAACTATTATTTGCTAAACGTTGGTCTAAATGTTCCAAGAATGCATAATATCTTAAATTCTGTTCTAACAATGATTCAGGTGCCAATTCTCCATTTGAGTTGTGTCTAAGATGATCGAGTTTGATTGCTATCTTCTCATCATAGAAATGTTTCCAGTTCTTGGAACCATATGATCTCTTCAGATAATTAGACAGCCCCTTTTTCCAATCTATTGGTTCTGTATCTTTAACTTTCAAATCGATAATAAAGGTTTTCATATCGGTGTTAAATAGGTCAGTATATAATTCACTATAATTGGAGATTTTTTCAAGGGCTCTCTACTCTCCTTGTTCTTACTCTCTTTATCTTGAATCTGTAACAGTTTTTTACTGTTTGAATTATTTGATGAAATATTTCTGTACGCAGTAGAAAATAAGGACGCTCTTTACAATAAGAAATAATAACAATAAGGCTCAATGAAGATCACTCCGTGTAAACGATGTGAAACAGAAAATATGGAAGAGTTTGAGGTATAATCGTCAGGCAAAAATACATCGAAACGCTCACTTTATAATCCGCAAGATACTATGTTAACAAGAAGGTTACTTTTACGTCCATTGACGTATCGTTCAAGTCCAATATCCTTGAACCGATACCTTTCCACTTCTAGGGTCAGATTAGCTGATGATGAAAATACTGAAGCTGCAGTAGAGAAACCTAAAGAGATAGATCCTCGAGTGATAGGTATTGCGAACGACATATATATTCCAGCATCGTATAAAAACTACCCAAATCCTATTTTTCATCCAGTTACTTGTTTCAACGCCCTTATTAGGAGAGTTTACTATTTTGGACAGAATACAGTGAACGTAGCATTATTCAGGTTCCAAGCTGGAATAAAACCTAATTTCCTTCTTTGGAAGAACAATGCCATCGAAATATATGTACAAGTCAATAAGGCGTTTGCTGATCGTAAAGTGAATATAATTAAACCATTGACATCTATATGGGTTGATGAAGCGTTAGAAGCAAGGGTTAAACAATTACCCAAGGCCATTAAATTGAATTGGAAGTTGGTTAAATTCAATGAAGTGCCTAAATTAATGAATGTGCAACCAATGATGATTCCCGGAAGACCATTAGAGTTTGTTCAATTGGTTTATAAATTTAATACTAAACAAGAATTGATAAAATATGATAAGAAAACAGATTTGACGGAAAATATCACTCGTGATGTTGTAGACTATATATCATTCTTTTGTAATAGTACCACTGGTGATATGACAATTATGGGATCTGTTTTTGAAAATAAACCTGATGATAAATTACCTAAAAGAGTTTTATCTGATGATAATAAGGGGGCCATTCGTAATATGAAAATACATGGGGATCTATATAGGTTGAATCCTAATGAAAAAAATTTATGAAGGAACAATAAAAAAAGTGAAAATTAGACATCTTGTACATAATTGTTTTTATTTATTTAAATACAAAATTATAATACTATCCTTACTTTTTGATGCAAAAAAAATTTTACGTTAGAGGAATTATCATTAATCATTAAATGGCATGTAATGCAAAAACTTTACCATGGAAGAATATATATTATTATATTATTTTAAAACTATTTTTTAATGGCAATTTTATCATTGAACATTGTGTTTAATTTCATTTTTCGTCACCCATTTCTGTAGGGTTTCACTGTAATAATATGGACAATCTGAACTTGAAACGTGACTATTAATTTGGATGCTTGGTAGTCGTGTCATTAAAGGCATAGAAATAGCGGAATATACCTTTGGTTCCTCTATGAACTCATTCTGAGTTCTATAAACGTGTTGCTTCACGAGATGATGCATTTTAGGAGTATGTACAGTCTCTTTCCGTATTACAAGTTTATCCACTTTAATTTCGGGTGTGAAATCTTCTTTCCAACATAGTAACTTTCTTTCTAAAAGGATTTGCTCATGGAAATTTATATTAGACGGTAGATTTTCCTTTTCTTGTACTTTCTTACTTGAGTTAGTTTTTATTATGCCAAAGATGTCTTCTTGGTCAGTGACTGCTTCCTTAATTACCGTTATGGTGTTTATGTCCAAAGAAGATAACGGTATTCTCTTTTCAATCTTCTTACCGACAGCTGGTTCTAGAAGTGTAAATGTTGAATTTCTATTCTTGTTAGATAGTTCTATCTTCCTAGCTATTGGTTTAGTAGTATTCTCGATCACTTTCATTTCCTGCTGCTCTACCTTTTTCGTAGGTGTATTTTCTTCGTTTATTGATGCATTAGATGGACTAGTAGAGCGACTAATACCGTTTGTAATACGTGGTTTTTGTTGAAATGAACCAGGGAATATGATAACTTCTTGATGCTTATGTTGATTAGTGAAATTTGATTCATGTCGTAGTCTAATATTTCCCGGGTTCATACTTATCAACGTATTTTGAATATTATTCTTTTCTTTGTATTTAATTAAGGGCAAGTAGTCATTATCTAGTTCAGGAACAAAGCGATTCTTAGTTACATTGGGTGGTGAGTTAGGTTGAATGACAGATAGCATATTAGGCTCGGGATTCTTGGATGATTTTGTTTCTGAAAGTGCCAATGGCACTGTGGAAAGGTCATCCAAGTCTAGTTTATTGTGAATTGATAGTTCTGTACCAGATTCGATACTTTCATTAGATAATATAAAACTTTTGGTCAGATCAATGAGGGTTTCATCTGCATCAAATGTTTGAGATCTATCTGAAGGCGTTATACCTTGTTCGTCAGCTGTGGTGGAAGTGACTGAACTCCTGCGAGCTGTACTTGAGTCCGCAAAAGTTCTTAGGCTGGTGTCATTAACTCTTTCTTCAATGTCTCTTTTCTCGATACGTTCCCCAAATTTTTCTAACTTATCGCTAGCACGATCATCAGGTGTTCTTTCCAAGAAGAAATCAATATATTGTTTAATCAAATTATTAGATTCCTTATTCACCGTTGTCACAGTTCTCTCATCAGGTTTATTTAGATAATATTCCACATATTCTTTTATTAAAGTTGGATTCTGTTTGGCGGATAAACCCGAATTTTTGGAGATAATTCTTCGGGACCCATTATTAGGGAGAGAATTCTTGCAATCGGGGTTTCTGGGAGGCACAGATTCATTCTTATTTTTAATGGTCTCAACGTTGCTATTAAGGTTAATTTGACTTTTGCTCGTAAAGATATGGAACAACCTTCTGGTTCCTATATCCCTATCTCGTTTATTTGCTAGTTCAATCATTTCTTTTACTCTACCCATTTTAGTTCTGCAATGAGCATTTATAGTTTTAACGAAGTAGATGTTGTTGTTGCTTGATAGGTTGCATAATCGAGGTCTCAATTGGCCTTTATCTCCAGTTTTTCTTTTGTCAAAACACGCCAGTCTGGACAACAGCAAAGTTAAAATCTATTTCAGATTTTTAGATCAGTATATACTTGACTAGCTTTTTGATGGGAATAACATTCTGTAGTTCCCTATGCAAGCTTAAAGCTTAAAGCTTCTTTGTTGTTTGTTTTGTTTTGTTATTGGTATTTCTACAGGCGCGAAATATTTAGAATAGAGGTAGAGGTGTATACATATTAAGATTAACGTTACAGAGGGTGGGGATTGAATTCAAACAAGGGAAAAAGAAGGAAGTGACCACCGGGAAGGTATGAGTAATTTCATTCTAACTATTGCCTCATATAGTCCTTTATAGATTTTGAAAAGGTAGGCAAGCCTAAGAGTAAATTCAGTCCATGGTTTGTATTTGTGCCCGAATAACCATCTTTGTGTAGATGGAAACGGTAAGGAGGAATATTGAATAACCGAAAATAGATAAAAACTATTTATACACACACATACATTTTATCGAAGTCTTCCTCCGAAAATACCAACAAATTATGATATTCTTCTTAATGAGGTTCCGTTATTGGGCTATTGTATTTGAGAGAAATAGAATTTTCGAACATTCCAGGAATATGGAAAAGAATTTTGATTCCAACTTATAGAAGGGGTTCACCACAGAGTTCGGGTAAACTAAAAGGACTCTCCAACCCATGGAAACCCATAAACCAATATATGATTATAAAAAACAGGCTTAGGTTTGTGGTTCACTTTTTCATTTAAAGTTTTTTCGAATTTCAAGAGTGCTGTATCAAACTTTAGCTATTCTTGCTCACCTATTTTTATTTCTTCTTGAGAGTAAGAAGTCCATTCTACTGTATGTGCATGGATATTATATTACTGCTTTGACAGTTATATTAGCAGGGCGTAGAATAAGGATGTTGACCAAAAGAAGGAGCAGAAAATACTGACACCATTGCTACAGTCATAGGATATGAATTTATTCGAGCAGTACAATCCTCCAACTTTTTCACCGTAAATAATTATAGAAATAAAAGTTAAGTTAGGCCTTATCTTTTATTTTTTTCAATGCCTTTTCATTTATTTATTTGACATTTATCTCTCTTTCTGCCTCTGTCACCAGATTATATTATATATATTGTATCAATTCCAAGACGCAAGCAGAATTACCTAACACATACCATGGTGCACTCCATAGTATCTAATGATCAGCCGATGGCAACTTTTAGATGGATAAATACGTCTCCTTGACAAATAATCTCATCTCATTTGTCTGTAACGAACCAGAATAAATAAACGTAAACTTATCATATCACTAACATCAACTTTTTTTTTTCCATCGCAAAATTTGAAAAAAATGAAAAATTTAGGAAATTTTAATATTTTGGTATTATTAAGCTTTATGGGGCTTGTTAGTTACATATTCTATATAACTGACAAGTGTAATATATACTGGTATTATCTACATATAGCTATATATCGTTCTGAAATCATCAACTACCCCCAATAACAACAACATACTATAAGAGATGGCTCGTCACGGTAAAGGTCCTAAGACCAACAAACAAAACCTAGCTCCAGAAAAGGAACGTTTCATCCAATGTTGTTCCGATGTCACCTTAGAATTAACCAACTCATTGACCTCCAACACCACGAGAGAAATAAATCTAAATGGTCTAATCACTAAATATTCCAAGAAATACAAACTAAAGCAACAACCAAGACTAACAGACATCATCAACACGATCCCTGACCAATACAAGAAATACCTCTTACCAAAACTAAAGGCTAAACCAGTGAGAACTGCCTCAGGTATCGCTGTCGTCGCAGTCATGTGTAAACCACATCGTTGTCCTCACATCGCATACACAGGTAACATTTGTGTCTACTGTCCCGGTGGTCCCGATTCTGATTTTGAATATTCATCTCAATCATACACAGGATATGAACCAACTTCGATGCGTGCCATTAGAGCTCGTTATGATCCCTATGAACAGGCTCGTGGGAGAGTAGAACAATTAAAACAACTAGGACATTCCATTGATAAAGTCGAATATGTCGTCATGGGTGGTACGTTCATGTCGTTGCCTAATGATTATAGAGAGGATTTTATTACTAAGTTACATAATGCTTTATCTGGGTTTAATGGGAATGATTTGGATGAAGCTATTAAATATTCCCAGCAAAGTTTGACTAAGTGTGTTGGGATCACTATTGAAACCAGACCCGATTATTGTACTCAGACTCATTTGGATGACATGTTGAGGTATGGTTGTACTAGATTGGAAATCGGGGTTCAATCATTGTATGAAGATGTCGCTCGTGATACTAATAGAGGTCACACTGTGAAGGCTGTCGCTGAAATTTTCGCCATTTCGAAAGATGCCGGTTATAAAGTTGTGTCTCACATGATGCCTGATTTACCTAATGTTGGGATGGAAAGAGATATTGAACAATTTAAAGAATATTTCGAAAATCCAGATTTTAGAACTGATGGGTTGAAAATTTATCCAACTTTGGTTATTAGAGGTACAGGTCTATATGAACTTTGGAAATCTGGTAAATATAAATCATATAATTCGAATGCACTTGTTGATTTGGTGGCAAGAATTATGGCTTTGGTACCTCCTTGGACTAGAATTTATCGTGTTCAAAGAGATATTCCAATGCCGCTAGTTACATCTGGTGTCGATAATGGTAATTTGAGAGAATTGGCCTTAGCAAGAATGAAGGATTTAGGTACTTCTTGTAGAGATATTCGTACTAGAGAAGTTGGTATTCAAGAAGTGCATCATAAAGTCCAACCAGATCAAGTCGAATTGATCAGAAGAGATTATTATGCTAATGGTGGATGGGAGACTTTCTTATCCTACGAAGATCCAAAGAAAGATATTTTGATCGGTCTGTTGAGATTAAGAAAGGCATCAAAAAAGTACACGTATAGAAAGGAATTCACTTCTCAAAGGACGTCCATTGTTAGAGAATTACACGTCTATGGTTCGGTGGTTCCCTTACACTCAAGAGATCCAAGAAAGTTCCAACATCAAGGTTTTGGTACTTTATTGATGGAAGAAGCTGAAAGAATTGCTCGTGAAGAACATGGATCCGAGAAGATTTCAGTTATTTCCGGTGTTGGTGTCAGAAACTATTACGCTAAGTTGGGCTATGAGTTAGATGGACCTTACATGTCAAAGAAGATTGAAGTTGATTAATGTATGGACTTTCCTTTTTCCGCGATTCCCTTGTGGAATGTGCACATTCAATATCTTTTTACATAGTCTATATAATTGCATATGTTCGTTATTTAATGACCATTTTATTTATTTATTAAATTTTTGATTTTTCTTTATTTTACAGTATCATACTGCTATTAACTATATATAATATTTTAACTTTATAATTCTTACTTTGAAATCAGAATCAATTGCTTTTTCTTTTTAAAAAATCTATAGATCATTTATTTTGTATTATTCGTATGAATCGTCAAGTGTTGGTTCTAAATAAAGCTATTCATTTCTTCTTACGATTTTCTTCTTCTTTTGAATCTTTTGTTGTTACGAGGGAACCAAATAACGTATTCGAATATTGGGTAGATATTTCCATATCTTTTGGAACAAGTTCTGGGAATATCTTCCATCTCCAAATAAATTTATATTTGCCGTATGTTCCTGTAGTGATGACTCTCAAATACTGTAAATATACAAGATAATAATATATGCCGACACCAGTTAATGCATGCCACCAACCATGTAATTCAAGGAACATACCGAGTGGTAAAGCTAAAACATTTCTCCTTAAGTAGATCCAAAAATTGCAATAATGAATATCTAGTTTCCATGCTGTAAATCCTGATAAGAAGAACACTACCCCTAAAGCCATTGCTGAATAGAGATTCTTCTTCATGTCGTAATCGATTGTGTGGTTATGAGTCAGCAATCCAGAGCTAATGGCAACTAGAACAACTAGTACTCCAAATAAGACTTCATGAACATCAGTATCTTTTGATTTAAGGTAGATCCATGTTACTATGGAAATAGTCAAAAAAATAAGGGATCCAGTAAGTATTTCATCTTTATGACTTTGCTCCTTTTTCTCCTTCCTATCCTTGATGCTACGGATTTCGTCAATAGCTTCAGAGACGAGACTCCAAACTGGGATACTCATTGCATAATTCATGGGTAATTCATCTAATAATTGGAACCGATATTGTAAAGTCATATGGAATAGCCATGAACCAACCCCTACTATACCGTAACCAGCGCCGATTAGATAAAACCGAAACTCTAATGAGTTTCGGTATGTACAATACGTCGAATAAAATGTAGTCATTAAATAGACAATATTACTTATTGTATTTGACCATTCTGCTACATAATAAGAAACGACATAGTTTTCTTCGCACCAATCAATAGTTGACGTGACGTTACCCCAGTACCCTACCGATTCCTCAGGATACGGCCATGAAAGGAATCCCATAGTGTGTTGTAATTGTTTTTATAATGTTTCCTTTCCAATCAAAAGGCCTTGTTTACGTCAGACTCATTCTTGATATACGTTACCTAATAAATTCCATATGATTATGTAACGTTCTTCCTTAATTAATTGAGGGGTAAAAATTCAGATCCCGCTTGACATATTGTGTCTTTCGAAAATCTCGAGATAACAATAGGCCTCCCGCTACCCGGATGAAACGAAAATTTGGCGTTAAAAACTGTGGTGGGGAACTAAATTTCAAAATAGTCAAAGGCACTTTTACTTTTCGGGGGAATCTTTCTCCGAGACAGGGAGGTATTCTTACCGTACGCGTAAAAGGATATTCTATGCGAAGACGTTTGCCAAGACTTTTGCCAAAATTCCTTAGGTAAAAGAAACAGAAACGCCCCGTATCTTAAGCTTTCTTATCTATTTATGTTCTTTCATTCGTAGCTTAATTACGTACCTCGATAAGTACGTAAACACAGTATAGTGTACGTGGGTATCTTCACGTTAGACGGAATTAAGTTTTCAGTCATTATTTTTTCAGCCCATAGCGTAGAATTACTAAGAATTGTGAGTTTAGTACAAAGTCAATCATATTGGGCTATTAACGAATCAAATGAAGATACTAGCTGTATCCAACAGAAATTTCTTTGAGTGAAAGCTATTCAAGAATTTCCCATTCCAATATCAAAAAAAAAAATGCCAAGACTTAATTTTTCTAGTTATATTTTTATACTAAGTGCATACACCTGGGTTTGGGTGTTTGCTTCCCCTTTTGTTTGTCTCTTGAATTGACTAGGTTAACGATAAGGCAGGTACCTAGAAGAGGTTAAACAGGAACCATTGCAGTCCGGAAAAACCGCGAGAGTAAAAGCATAACGACGGGCAAGGGCTCTCCAATTCACTTTCGGGAAAGATGCCAAGCCTTTTTTGTAATGCATTCTTTCGATAAAATTAGCTCATCGCTAGTATACTTGTTCTTGAAAGGAAAAAACTACTACAACTGACAATAACCTTATATTCTATAAGACTACATACTTTTCTCTATGTTGTAACCAAACCTTGGTTACAACATAGAGAAATAATGTCCTTCTTCGCTAACATTTGTACGGACAAGACTTTGCGATTTCAAATCATTGCGTTCCTAATATTGTACGAACAGTTTGAAATTACCGTTAAATCGCTACGTAGTTTTATTCCAACCTATTATGACACTCATGACTGTTAAGATAGCCACCATGGAACAAATGCCAAGCCTTTTTTGTTACAGCATTCTTCTAATTCAAGGTATAATTAGCAGACCGATAGTCTCGATTATGAACCCAAAAACACTTGGCATAAATACGTAATACAAAGGAAAACAGTTCCCGTGATCCGACTTCTGTTAGTACGTAATACGTACTGGGGGGTGCATTATTGTCATTTAAGCCAAATCTGTTTCAATCTGCAAAATGTTCGATGCCATACTGAAAACCGGGTGAAAAACTTTATGAGGCGCATACGCAGTAAAGAAGTTCCACGGTCCACGAACGAATCTTCGAGATGTCATCAAATTCCATAATATAAAAATACCTCTTCTTCCTGAAGGGGAAGAGAACTTCCCGAGGAACTGCCGCAGTCCCTAATGGGAACGCTTTCTTAACCCGTACAGATATATACGATTGTTCGTTGAAAGGAAGTCAAACCTACTTTAAATAAAATAATCCTAAAAACCCACGCGGAGAGTTATTGCTTGGCAAATAAAAAATAGAAAATAAGACAAATATGAACGTAATTTATGTAACAACCTGCTACGTGGAACACTTACCGTAAGTCCCTTGACTATTGACACACGGATTTATCTAAGCTATGATGGCGAAGCTTGGCAAAAATACACTTTCAATTTACGCACGTATGGAAAATTGTTTTGAACAAGTTGAAAACGTTTTCTTGGATTCGAATGTACTTTAAATAAGCTTGTTTCTTTCGACTATTTTCATTTCTTAAAAATAGACGGTTATTTATACTCTGTAATAGAGAAAAATTCCCTGTAGTAATTCTTATGAATTACAACTTTCTGTATTCATTTATTTTAAGATAGCCTAAACAAATAGCATACAATATGGGTAGACGTAAGATTGAAATCAAGCCAATTGAAGAAGAAAAAAACAGATCAGTCACTTTTGCAAAACGTAAGGCAGGTCTTTTTAAAAAAGCTCATGAACTGGCTGTTCTTTGTCAAGTGGATGTTGCTTTGATTGTTCTAGGTGCTAACAATGCATATCATCAATACTCATCTACTCCACTAGATGAATTCTTAGACGGATATTATAGATACCAAAAATCCATAACTGAGATGAAGAATTCAACTTCGAGGGAATCACCTTCAAACATAGCATACCATGCATATACTAATAATTTGAATATGCCTATAAACTCTTTTCAACCAAGACGTTATGAAGGGCAAGACGGTTTCTATGGTAATCCAGTAATTTATCACCCTGTAAATATCAAAAGGGAACGTAATGTTTCGGAAATGTATGATAATCAAATGATGGAGAATACCACCAATAATATGAAGTTTAAAAGACAGAGAATAGAGCAAACAGTTTATTCGCCAGAAATCGTTGCCCATAATGAAGCTGGGTACAGAATCCCTGTCGGACCAACTCTTATGGCACCAACGTCCATGAACCTGCAGCATATAATATCTGTGGCGTCAAATCCGCCCACAGTACTAAACCTTCCAAATTCTGAATCTTCAAAACCGATGCACGCACCAGTGGCCAATACAGTCGAAACCATATCGAGAAAATCTTCTGCCGAATTCAACAACCACAATATGACGTATGTTATTGACGGTCGTAAGCACTTGGAACCTATTACTCCTATTTCATCTGATCAATGGGTTCATATGAACACCCCTTATCAAATACCCATGCAAAATCATTTGCTGGCCCCAGGCATGCCGTCTCGATCCATTTCTCCATCTCAGCCATTACCGCCCATTAAAACCATGACCAGTAGAAAATTTCAGGCATCTTTACACTCACCAATTCAACAGCATCACCAATTACAGACGGCAACTTTAGTTTCTTCATTTCAAAATCATATTTCTGATCCTAATATTAGCACATCTCCCCGGTCAACCCTTTCTAACAGCATCCCTAAAAATGTGTGTCTTCCAAAGGGGAATCAACGTACTGAAACACTGCAAAAGTTAGAAACAAATGCTTCTAAACAGCCGTCTTCTTCTTCTACACCAACGTCGAGTGCAGGGGAATCGTCTAAGCAAAGCGTTATCGCACAGCTTCCGCCGATAAAGAAACTGGAGATTGTAAAACATAGGACAGATGCCATTCTGCCGTCGATACATAGTTTTAATGCCACAATAGCAGGAAATAATGGTTAGATGTTCTTCATGTCTACTTCAAGGTCCTTTACGTTTTATGATGACTTTAACCTTAGTTGTATTTTGTCTACCGGGTATCAATAATATAATACGTATGATGAATACAAAAGCAACTAGGTGATCAACATTGGGTTCAGAGGTATCTGTCGTCTATTATCTATTGCAAGGAAAGTTGGCTTGTGTAACTAATGAGGAAACGTTACTACGCACCATTGGCGTCGTGTTTAAGATTAAGCGAACAATCTCAATATTCACGACATGAACCCTGCGTGAGGGCCGTGTCTAAAAATAAACTATATTATTATTAAAACATATTTATTAGTGTGTATTCAATGATATCATTCTTTGAACAAATTTGCTAGTGTATTGAAACTATTATAGAGTTACTATCTCTACTTAAAGTTTCAATCGTACAGGTTACGGTAGATCCTTTTCCAGTATTTACCTTTCATGTTCGTATACGTAGACATAAAAACAAGCGCCCTTAGCATGGTAAGCAAAAGCGATAAAGACAAAATATTTGGAGGGATGCATGTCCTGTTGTAATCTCACCCATTCTGCCAAAGGGATTCAATAGAAATCTTACATCCGAGTTACCTTGAGGGGACTGTACACTTTTTCCTTCTTGATGTACAATCAACAATAAAGACCATTTTTTCTATCCTAGTTCGGTCATTTTGACATCATGAAGAGTATCTTCTCCATTATACTAGTAAGCTAATAGTAACCACAAGAACTCTTTTCAGCAAATTAAGTTAAATAAACCCTTCACGGGCAGGTAGACAATATTCTACTTTTAGATTTAACCTAAACTAATTCGACTCGCTTTTATATAACATACTAAAGATTATTAATGCAAAAATTTTCCCATAATTGTTCGATTTTGAAACTATGTATAGCTTTTTGGTTAATATCTTTCATAATCGTCACATCACGTATATACCTCCAGGTAGATCATTTTCTAGATTGAAACCGCAAACCGAAAGACCATATACTAAACTACGAGTAATACAATGTGTGAGTTACAAATTTATATATTTACAATAAAGGTTCGTAAGCTCAAGTTCAGACATAAAAAGAAGAATCATCCAGAAAACTGCTGCCCAACAGTGTTAATAGAAAATATTTTAAGTCTTCTAATGACTAACCATTGTGTTGGGACGTGAGAAATACCAAGCTTTGTGACGGCCTTTTCCTAAAATTGTACCTCCATCCGTACATTCAATAAATATATTTAACATCTTAACACCCACTAATGTTTTTTTGTAAACTCATTTTCCACTTCCTCAAAGAAACAACAACGGCCCCGCGAGAGCTGTCCCTCTTCCTAAATTTCTTCCCCGGACAAAACTGATTAGTCGGGGTGAGCCCACACGTCCCGCCGAAGGTCCTTCTGTAGCAATCTAGAGGCTAAGAATCATCAATTCAAAAGTAATTATGAAGAAATCACTATATCTATAGTGTAATAACGAATTTCCGACAAGATACCCCAATAATAAAGAAAGTGCGCCATCATGAAGGTATGTGGTTAAACGATACATTTGCGGAAAATATGATTGGAAAATATTCAGACTGAAGAACATACATGAAAGAATAATGAGGAATCATATACAACGACCATCTCACGTGAAATATTATAAGAATTGACAGGGAACATTAAGAAGTAGAACGCTAGGATGTATACTTAAAAGAAAAGAGAATATTATTAGAAAATAAGCGGAAGAGGTTTTGATGGAAATACTCCAAAAAGTGACTTCTTTTGATGCTTTTCAATCTACCTAAAAAAATGAATTATCCTTTACTAACAAGTAGTATTCTATTATGAGTAATTTAAATACAGTTGAACATTTCTTACCCAGTCAACGGTACACAAAAGACCATTGAAATTGACGATGAACACCGTATCCGTGTCTTCTACGACAAGAGAATCGGTCAAGAAGTTGATGGTGAAACCGTTGGTGATGAATTCAAGGGTTACACTTTCAAGATTTCCGGTGGTAACGACAAACAAGGTTTCCCAATGAAGCAAGGTGTTTTGTTGCCAACCAGAGTTAAGTTATTGTTGGCCAAAGGTGTCTCTTGTTACAGACCAAGACGTGCCGGTGAAAGAAAGAGAAAGTCCGTCAGAGGTGCCATTGTTGGTCCAGATTTAGCTGTCTTATCCTTAGTTATCACCAAGAAGGGTGAACAAGAATTCGAAGGTGTTACTGACTCTACTGTCGCCAAGAGATTAGGTCCAAAGAGAGCTAACAACATCAGAAAATTCTTTGGTTTATCTAAGGAAGATGATGTCCGTGACTTCGTTATCAGAAGAGAAGTTACCAAGGGTGAAAAGACTTACACCAAGGCTCCAAAGATCCAAAGATTGGTTACTCCACAAAGATTACAAAGAAAGAGACACCAAAGAGCTTTGAAGGTTAAGAACGCTCAAGCTCAAAGAGAAGCCGCTGCTGAATATGCCCAATTATTGGCTAAGAGATTAGCTGAAAGAAAGGCTGAAAAGGCTGAAATCAGAAAGAGAAGAGCTTCCTCTTTGAAGGCTTAAGTAAATGTCATTGGAATTCACATATGTTTGTATCTTCATCTTCTTTAATTTGTATATTTCAACTTTAGTCTAATAAAGATTTCTCTATTATCATTCTTTTCAATTTTCTTCAGTATTTGTGAATAGCTACTTGTTTTTAGTATAAAACGAGATTATGAATGGTCTAAGTTGTGTATTATTATGTGGTATTGCCAAACATCTATTCCAGTTCTGAATTCTTAAAAATTATCTGTATATAAAAGATGTTTTTATTCATTGGAGTTTTTTCTTTAGTTATTAAGATATAAAAAAGCTTATTTAATATGAAACTTAGAAACCTAAGATATTAAAATACCTGTAAACTGTGCACAATGGATCATCTTTTGCGTTGCCTTCCTTTTCCTGTACAGATTAGATAAATGATTAGGACAAGAGACATTATATTAACTAACCCCAGCCCCATGAAACACCATCCAACACCCATTTGATCACATAAAGTAATAATTATAGCTGAACTAATCGCCGCACCGACGTTTCTGAAGAAACTACTGAGGGCAATCGTAGCAGCTGCTTTGTTAGTCATCAATTCAGTTAAGTATGTCATAGTTGTATTACTACACCATGTCATCCCAAAAGCCATCAACCCGGAAAACATCAAAATCAACGCCAAATGATAATGAAATGAGATCGAGAAACCAAATCCAATACAACCTGCAGTATTCATTAGTATTCCAAATATATGTAATACTAGTCTATATTCTAAAGGGAATGTTTCAGCTTCGTGTCTCTTTAACCACCTGGAACGTAAGTAATCAGAAAGGTGACCACCTACTTGTGATCCAACCAACATTGAGATCCCTGGGCAAACATAACAAGCACCAATCTTCAAGGGAGATAAGTGATAATCTCTTGCTAAATAATGGGCAAATGACACACTGAAGGCATAATAATTGGTAAATAATAAAGATGTACTAACGGACGCAATCAAGACAGGAGGGCATTTAATTAATTGCCAATATGTCTTTAGCCCCGTTTTTGGTGGTTTAGGATACCTTGTTTTAAATTCATCGCTTGTGCTTCGAGGTTTTTGTAAACCAATGTCACTGAAGAAGGGCCAGCTGGGTCTCCTGGTGGTTGGTTGTTCTGAGACTAACTCGATATCTTCCACTTTTTCAGTGGTGACAGCTAAGTATTCTGTCTTTCTCCATCGTGGGTCGTAATTTCCTACAATGCACCTTAAAGTCTCCGGCAAAAATATAATAATTGCGAAGAGCCCAATTCCAGACATTATTGCAGTAAATCCGAACAACCATCTCCAGTAATCACCCTTCATTAAAATTAAACCGGCAATGATAGGCGCAATGACTGGACCAATGTTGGGGCCCATCATAAAGTAAGCAATGGCTTTCCCTCTATGTTTTGGTGGTGTGATATCTGTTACAGTACCAGCTCCCAGTGTAATAACCGAACTGGATCCAAATGCTTGGACCACTCTCATTGCAAACAAGGCACCAATGTGAGAAGGTACAGCGGCTAAAATGACGTTAGCTGCAATCATAATACTAATTGATATGATGTAGAGTATTTTTCTTCCTCCAAAGTCTGCAAAGAGACCCCAGAATAATGGACCTACAGAAAAAACAGCCATAAATACAGAAACCGTTGCATTGATCGTAGTACTGTTGACTTTAAATTCATTTTGTAGTAATGGAAGTGCTGGAATGTAAATGTTACCGGACATGGGTCCAAGAAACCCTATATATATAACAATGGCGAATATTAAAAATATTTGGCCCCTAGTGAAACAGGTATATGGAACGATTTCCACTTGTTCGTTCTGAACTTCGATCTTTTCTTTCGTTTCTTCGCTCGAGCTCATAATGGTTTTTCTTATTAATATCTATATATCCAAGCTTTGAATCCTTGTAATATATAATTCCTCATGTATTATATAGAAGTTTCTTCAAATATGGAACTACATGTTTTTTATATATTTTTATATTCTTTATTTGATAATGAAAAAAATAATAATGAGTCCATGACTCTATTAGGGTTATTAGCCGTAGCGAAAGTGGCACATTTTTTTTAAGTTAACTTTCATTTTCGGAGTTTTTTCAGCCGCATCAAAATGATAATAATCTAAAAGATGTCCGGATGGCGAGGATTTGAAAGAAAGTGGTTGGGTTAAGGAAGAGGTGTTTTCTCATTCAAGACCAAAAATAGTCACAGGAATATATCACTGCTTTGTAGGCAATATTTTAAGCCTTCGATTTCAAAAACATTTGAAGTTGATAACTAGAATTTCATATAGTACTTTGTATTACGCACCTATGTAGATTATAAAGCTCTCATAAAAGACTTCTTTATGGATCGATAGTGGCCCTAAAATATATCATTCACCGTTTAGGTAGTATGGCTCGCCTTTAAAATGAAAAATAAAACAAGTAGAAGCGATTACTCCTTTCAACACTTTTTGATATGTAAAGGATTCGTAAATGATATTTATTGAATAAGGATAATAATAATAATATACAGTTTTAATGTTGCAATTGCCTTAACATTTGGAGAGTACGTAGTATATACGTTTGCCAACTAACGGAAATCAGTCTTACCAACACCACGCTTACCACTAAACAAGTGCTTCAACAAAGATACACTTTCATGTCTATCAGATTCACCTTGTCTAGCCATTCTATTTCTTTCCCTTCTTTGTAGTTTTTGTATTCTATCCGCCTTAGATCTCATTGAACCGTCAGCAACACCGTCAAGTAATCTATCAGATTGTCTTAACTTAGTACCGTTAGCATTAATAGAAGCAGCACCTTCTTGGTCACCGAAAACAACATCAGCACCAGATTCAACATATCTATTTTTACGAGCGGCCATACTTTGCTTATCTTGTAATGATGTCATATCATGACCCAGTGTAGCCATATGTTCTTCCATCTTACCGAAGGACTTCGATAGTTTAGAACGTGGCATAATAGCCTTATTCTTAAGAGATTTTCTGTTTCTTGCCTCAGCAATCATAGTCTTTTGTCTGTTTCTAATCCAATTGGCCTTAGATTTGATATCATCAACTTCATCTGCTTCGAAACCTTCAAAAGTTTCTTCTTCATCGTCGGAATTATAGAAACCCTCTGCTTCTAATCTTTCTTCTTCCTCCTCTAAAGCTTGTAATTTAGCAGCGATTTCTGGGTCCAAGAAATCGTAGACATTCTTACCATCCAAAATTTCAGGCATAACGTCATTTTTCCATTCATCATCCTCAAGTAGATATTTATCTTTTAAGTTAATATTGAAAACACCAGCACCACCGTTTTCAGCTTCAATTTCTCTGGCCAATTTTCTTCTGTTTGGATCTTCTGGATCATATCTTTTATTATTCTTTACAGAATCTGGAATGAATGGAGTTCTTTGAATATCATCTCTAGCTTGGGGTTGAGCAACATGAATCTTGTTCAAAACGTTATTAATTCTAGCTTGAGATTTCAATTTATTTTCAATTCTTGAAGCTAACAATTTTTCACAAGCTTTATTTCTAACTTCCATTACGTTTTCTTCCAAATGACAAGATGAAGTCATAACTTCGACACCTGGAGTTTCATAAATAGATTTCAACAAAGTAGCACGTTCTTCATCTAAATCTTCTGGACGAATAATATCAGTTTTGTTAATAACAACCATAACGGACTTGTTAGCGAATAATGGCTTGATAGAATGGAATAATTTAACTTGAGCTTCAATAGTGAAACCACATTGTTCTGAAATATCCATGAAATATAAGACACAAGAACGTAAATGAGCAATAGCGTAAATAGATTGCATTTCAATGTTATTCATTTCTTCAGTTGGTCTATCCAAGATACCAGGAGTATCAATAGCTTGGAACCTTAAATATTTATAATCGAAATGACCCACATATAAAGATTTGGTAGTGAAAGCGTATGGTTGAACTTCCACATCTGCCTTAGTGATACATCTTAAGAAAGAGGATTTACCAACATTTGGATAACCACAAATTAAAAGGGTTCTGGTGTTTGGATCGATGGATGGTAATCTACCAATATGTTGACGGACTTGTTCCAAATAAGCTAGAGGATCTTTCAATTTCTTGACGATGGTAGCCATTCTACCCAATGCAGCCCTTTTCAATTGTTTACATTGGAATAAAGATTGACCAAACTTCAATAATCTGATATAATCTCTAGCGACTTGTTCTACTAATGATTTAGCTCTGGATACTGCAGCTAAGGAAATCTTATAATGATTCTTTTCGTATAAAGTATCCATTAAGTCTCTATGGAATGGATGAACATCGTTAATATTTGGGAAACCTTTAATAATATCATCGAATTTTTCAACGAACCCTTCACCTGTAAATTTAACTTTACGCATGTAGAAGGCTCTAATTCTGGTGATTTTGAAACCAGGTCTGATAACAGTTGGAGTCTTTCTTTGAGTTCTGTTGAGAACAATATCCAGTAAATCATTGGCAGGTGCCACGGTTGGGATATCTTTCCACGATAGTTGCATTTTGCTTAGATGGGTTGGTAGTATGCGATTATTAGAAAAGATAAGAAAAGTCCGACCTATTATCTTCTATTGAAATCTTCCACCTTTAAGTATAGAACTGATGAAGAAATAGTAAGCGATGAGATTGATTTATAGAGGAAATATACGTGAGATGAGATGAGATGAGCTATAAAAATTAAAAGGTTGAAAAATTTTCGTTTTTTTTTTTTTTGAAAAATTAAAAGTCAAAAACAATCGCGGGGGACGGCGCGTCACAATGTTTTTGAGCGACATTATATGTATTTGTGTCGTTTTTCTAAGCGTCAGGGAGACGTCGCATCGCCCTTAATATACTCCATTAAATTGAATATTTTGCCTACATGGAAATAGAAGAGAGAAAAACTGTTAGAGAATTGCTTGTCTAAAAAAAAGTATATATTATCATTAGTGTCATGCAAATGGCTAGAATATGAATAATACCTTAGTCTGGTGCACCGTTGTTGTTATTCTATTGTAAAACACACAGAAGATTATAGATTACAATGAACTATTTTTTTTTTATTTGGGTATTTTTACGCCTGAAAGCAAAAACCAAAAACGCTCGGTGTCGATATAGCACTATGGCCACGCAGGTCTCTCTCTCCTTCTACTGAGAGTTGTTGGGGTTATTCGTGTTGTTATTGTGTTTATTGTTTACTTAATCGTTATTTAGTAGCGAATAAGTTGACCCACTACGTGTACTTGTTGTGAGGTATTTACATATTCAATGAGAGTCATTCTACTCTTCTATCCTATTATATTGTCCATTTATATATTCCACCAGCGGTTCAATTGAAGACGTTTAACCGGACTACATACACTCACTCATACAAGGGCAAAACTTGTATTCAGCTAATACTACTCCATACTTAAGTAAATAAACAGACGTAGTTTGTAGAGCAACCAAATCAACCTCACAAGATTTACATTGAAAATTTTGAAACTGTCTAATTCTTAAACTTTGATATCAGCCAGGTCTGATTTTATCATTAAAATTAAATATATTGTAAGTAGGAAAGTAAATATAAACAATATTTTTACGAGTCAAAAAAGAACAGAGGAATGAATATTGTTGATAAACAAAATGAGAAGACAGTGTCACGGTGTTGGAAATGGTAATTATTTACCAGATATGTCCCTGTGGGGACACTCTGCTCCTCTCCCTCTTATAGGTGAAAGTAATATCTAATTATGTACAATATATATGGAAGAAAAACCCTCGCTTATATACTTATTAAGTTTAACAGGACATCACATGACATCGGGTTATACAACATGATTTTATTGACGTATTAAATTCCAAACAAATATAGATAGAAGTTGTACCTTCTATCCCACATTTAATATCTAACCAGGGAAAAGAAGGCTCTGTATATTACCAGCCTTAATCTTTGGGCAGTGGCCATTTAATTTCAACGTAAAGCCTTGTATATGAGCGTAGACATCTTGTTAAATTTAAAGCCCGAAATGTTATTGGATCAAAATTCGGTAAGCTTATAAATTATATCTAAGGAAGGAAGATTTCACAATGACTAATCTATCGTATACTAGATATCCAACTGCCACAGAAAAGGATAAGCACAAGTACGAGCAATGTCTCAAAATACCAAAATTACTGTCGATAATAAACAGGAGAAGGAGACCGATGACGAACACCAATCTTGGCCTGGGCATAACGATGATGCTCTTGACGACAATACTACCTTAGCACCATCAACGATATCTTACTCAAGAAATGATGGTACATTCACAACGAATGCTAATGATAATGAAACACTATGTGAAAATACCGCAACTTCGTGGCAAAGAGGAACTGGTCACTTACCACAAACGATGTCCCGTTCTAAGGATAAAATGATATCATCCCAGTTAAGCCAATGGAATTATAATCATAATAAGACTATGTTAAAACGAGGCATCTTACAAACACGGGATATATTACATGAACTAGAAGATGAAAATGATACACGTCCTATATTTGTAATACATAATGACCCAAGGAATAAAACTGGCGAAAATCAACTACATATTTTGAATTTACATGTCAAATTAGATGGGAATTACTCAAGGAAAGATCAAAAAGATAGTTTTGGCTTAGATAAACAATCCATTTCTAGATTATTTAAATCACAAGTAGAAAAGGCTTTGAATCATTTAGGGTCCTTGGATAAAAGAGTGGATGATGTTTCATCAAAAGTGTTCATCACTGGTGATGTCAATACGGGGAAATCGACATTTTGTAATTCTCTATTGAAAAAGCATGTTTTACCTGAAGATCAATTACCATGTACCAATGTATTTTGTGAGATTTTAGAAGCAAGGGAGAATTCAAATATCGAAGAAGTGCATGCAATATTACTTTCACAGGCACCCACCGTGAAAGATGCAAATGTGGTGTATAACATTAAAAATAGAACCACATATGAAATATATCCATTAAATGAATTATCGGAGTTAGTAGAGAAAAGTGACAGGTATTCCCTTCTAAAAGTATATATTAAAGATGATAAAAGACCAGCTGAACAAAGTTTATTGAGAAACGGTACAGTCGACATTTCATTAATTGATTCTCCCGGTTTGAATATGGACTCTATACAGACGGCAGAGGTTATGGCAAGACAAGAAGAAATTGATTTAGTGATATTCGTTGTAAATGCTGAAAATCAATTGACTTTATCAGCAAAAGAATTTATTACCTTAGCTTCAAGAGAGAAAAAGCTAATGTTTTTTGTAGTAAAAAAATTTGATAAAATCAAAGATAAGGACCGTTGCAAGAAATTAATTCTGAAACAAATTCAAGAATTATCACCAGAAACATACAAAAGTGCCAATGAATTCATTCATTTCATATCGAGTTATGATGATGAAAATATACCTTCTTCAGGTCAAGGAGGAGATCCGAATGATTCAGATAACGATAATGATAGTGATATTGACGATTTCCCCAATAATAATGACCCAGATTTTGATCACCTTGAAGATTCATTACGTAATTTTGTCTTGAAAAGAAGATCAATGTCAAAATTACTGCCCGCAAAAACATTCATTTGTAAACTTTTATCTGATGTGGAAACTTTAAGTTCATCAAACATGAAGATATATCAGGATGAACAAAATGAAATAAAGAAGAAATTAAAGGAATTAGAACCTGAATTAGTGGAAGCCAAATCTCATTGTAATAACGTCACACTAAACGTCGATAAACTAGTAGAAGACGTTGTAAATGAAACCTACGAGTATACCAATAATGCAATATCACAATGTTTGATTATATCACCCGAAAAGTACCCTAAATACCAAGGATTATCAAAAATATATGACTTCATATTTGCTACAGAACAATTCATCAAAAACCAAATTATCCAAAGTGTTGAAAGAAGTGAATCATTTGCAATAAAAAGAACTGAAGAAAGTGTTCAAAATATTAATAATCTTGGGAAGCAACAATTAGGAGACGATTTTATGTCTAACCGTCAATTTAATAGTGAATTAATGTTTACTCGCAGATCTGATGTAACGATTCGACAATTATCATCACCTTTACATATTGTTGATTTATTTGCACCTTCATGGGAAAGTTTTATCCATTACTTAAGTTGGGGTCTTTTCAATGGTCGTCCGCAGATTGAGACAATCGAAAATAAGCAAAGTGATATGAACTCAAAGGGAACATTAAGTACAGCCCTAGGTTTGAAGGATTATCCACTAGTACAATATTGGACGAAACCGTCATTGTTGTTTACATCAAAAGTCCCAGCATTAGTTGTTTATTCATTTGGAGGAGCCAAGATAGTAGGTAATTTAATTATTAATGGGATAACGACATTCTCATGGAGAACCCTGGGACAAGTTTCTGGTTCCATATTAGTTATTACTTCGTTATTAGGTGTTGCGTACTTTATCCACGACCTTCCTAGAGCATTGCCATTGAATATATCTTCCAAGTACAAAACTAAATTAGAAAATTTAGATTATATCCGTAATAATTCTGATAGAATTTCCAAAGAAGTTCGTAATGTTCTCAAGATTCCAACGAGAGAAATTCTTCGTTCATGTCAATTGGTTATGGATAAGAAAGAAGGCAATAAGAGGGAGCTAGAAAGAACCCAAGAGGACAACAAGATATCGTACAATTTCTTTCATAAACTGTCAGAAAGAGCAACATCACAACGTGCAATTGTGGAAAGTATTAATCTCGAGGTAGATTAAATTATTGGGGGGCATGCGAGATAAACCCTATATAAAATAATTTATGCGTAGAGTATATACATAATTTAAAATAGTAAACATTCTTATAGTGGTATTTTGGAATCATTTAATTTGAAAGAGAGAATACGGATTTTCAAAGGATAACAGGTAACAAGGACCATACGATGTGTTTCATTGTACTCAGCTTTATGTAACATTTTTCCTTAAACGTCGAGATATGTTATTCGGGACACCGTCGGCACCGTCGGCCCTTTTCGTCCCTTTACCGTAATATTTACTTCACGTAATTCCAGAAAAATACCACGCCTACCTTTTTTCTCTGCCAAATCTCAAACCTGAGATCCAGTGTACAAAAAAAAAATTGAAATTCCATTCATGAAAAGACATTTCCTAATCCTACGAACCGGACAACCTTAACCTGTCTAAAGAATATTCTACTATAAGTAAGCGATATATATAAAAAGATAACAATATATAAGATTTATTGAGCTACATTGGTTCGGTCTCTTGGAAATAAATTATATGGAACTGTTCAAAGAAAAAATAACAAACGCGTCATGAACTTAAAGGAATATTTAGCTATCTTAGAAACTGGTAAAACAGTAGAACCAGACTCCGAAGCTTATGCCTTCATGCATAAAGTTAGTCAAGAAGCAATTAAAGTAACTATGGAAATGAACAACAAATATCATGAACCATCTGAACTTAGACAATTGTTCTCCAAATTAATAGGCAAAGAAGTCGATGAAAGTTTTGGGCTCTTTCCACCTTTCTATTCAGATTGTGGGAAACGTATTACTGTTGGTAAAAACGTCTTTATTAATGCCGGTTGTAAATTTCAAGATCAAGGTGGGATTACGATAGGAGATGGATGTTTGATAGGACATAATGCTGTACTGGCTACTATTAATCATGGTCTTGATCCTGCTAAGAGACAATCCTTGAACTTGGCTCCAATTGTACTCGAAGAAAACGTTTGGTTAGGCGCCAATGTAACTATTATACCTGGTGTTCATATTGGGAAAAACTCAGTAGTAAGCGCGGGAGCAGTCGTTACGAAGGATGTCCCTGCTAATTCTATTGTTGTTGGTGTACCTGCTCGTGTCATTAAAACATTAGATGGAGCAAGTAACGATGAAAAAAACACTTTGATGAATAATTAACTTCAAGTCACTCATTGAGAACATTTCTCAATCGTGGCATGTTTGAGAGGGGCTAGGGCAATCGAAATAACTATAAGATAAACGAGAAATTATTTTCTCTAGAAAACATGTTTTTTGCGTGTAGACTAGAGAACACTTCAAGAGAATGAATAAAAAGATATAAAAAAGTAACGAATAGAAACAGTTGGGAAGTATCCTCTACAAAACATGGACACCCCTTAAATACTCTTGAAAAAAAGATCTATCTGTTATTGGAAGGTTAGTACTTTTTCAATAAACTATAACACACTTCTTTATCAATAGTATATAAATACACAGTTTCTTTTAAGATGTTTGAATAACTACCTGGATGCATACTACGTCTTGTATAAGAGTGGCTCAAGTCCTTGAAAATATCTTAACAGAAGAAGTTTTAGGGTATAGCCTCAATATTATGGCATAGCATATAACGGATAAAAAGCGCATTTGGAAACTACACCATAAGAGCCCTATTGCAAAGTGCCTTCACCTCTTGCTTTCGAATAAGCTGAACCAATATTTTCTATAATTCTGAATAACCTCTCAAAATGTGACATGCATAGTTGGAGTTCCGCGGGATTGGTTCCGCGGGCATTTGATAAAGTTGTGAACAACAGATTGTCTCGAAATAATTAACAACATACGTAAGGACACTATCGTATGATGAATAAAGAGACATGTGGAATTTGCCATTTCACTCTTTAAATAGTGTATGACATCTTTTCTACTTAAGGACTAGCTATCAACCCAGCACACTTGGAAAAGATTGAGCACGGTCGACCTAACAATAGATAAAAATGTCACAAATTTCTCGATACCCTTTGATCAAACCTTGGAACTGGGGTTATCACGGCACAGTTACTCAAATCACCAGTAAGGATGGTTCCATCGAGATTCCTTTGAAAGAAAAGAATAAGTCCATACCACTAGATGAATTTGTTTCCGAATATGTTCCTGCATTGAAAGATCAGGCAAAATTTGAATTGAAACCTTACTTGTTTACGGGTATTTTACAAACTATCTATTTAAGTGCAGCTGATTTCTCCAAGAAATTCCCAGTATTTTATGGTAGAGAAATTGTAGAATTTTCTGATAAAGGTGTTTGTACTGCTGATTGGGTCATGCCAGCATGGGAAACCAAATATCAATTGAATAAAGAAACTGCTAGCTTCGATAAAGTGAATTTTAATAAAGATGAAGTAGAAACCCATCCAGAAGGTTGGCCGCGTCTCCAACCACGTACCAGATATTTAACCGAGAGTGAATTAGCATCTGTCCACCAGGATGACCGCCCATTGGTCGTTTGTTGTCATGGATTGGCTGGTGGTTCTCATGAACCCATTATTAGATCTTTGACCCAAAATTTGACTAGATCTGGTAGATTTGAAGTCGTTGTCTTAAACACCCGTGGTTGTGCTCGTTCAAAAATCACTACACGTAACCTATTTACTGCGTTCCATACTATGGATCTTCGTGAATTCGTCAACAAGGAACATGCTAAAACTCCCAATAGAAAAATATACGCTGTTGGATTTTCATTCGGTGCTACAATGTTGGCTAATTACTTAGGTGAAGAAGGTGAAAAGACACCAATAACCGCCGCTGCTGTTCTATGTAATCCATGGGATATGGTACAATCAGGTATTAAGACCAGCGACGATTTTTGGACAAAAAATATCTTTTCCAAGAAGATTGTAGATTTCTTAACGAGAGTAGTGAAGGTCAATATGGCTGAGTTAGAAGTTCCAGAAGGTTCTAAACCAGATCATACACCAACTGTCAAAAATCCATCATATTATACATTCACTCGTTCCAATTTAGAGAAAGGGAAAGATTTCCAATACATTTCTGATTTCGATGATATTTTCACAGCACCTGCTTTAGGTTTTAAAAGTGCATTAGAATACTATGCAGCAGCTGGGTCAATTCATAGATTACCAGATATTAAAGTTCCGTTATTAGTAATGAACTCTACGGATGACCCAGTTGTTGGGTCAGATCCAATTCCAGACCATGTCATTGACTCCAACAAACATTTATTATTGTGTGAAACAGATATTGGTGGTCATCTAGCATACTTAGATAAAAATGATGATTCTTGGTCGACAAAGCAAATCTCTGACTTTTTTGAAAAGTTTGATGAATATGCTCTATAAATTTAATCTTTAAGGACTTTTTCTGACATGCCTGATTATATCCATAGAAAAATCAAGATAGAGAACTTCATATCCTGTATAAATCAACACATATGCTATTCTTACGACTGGCGATATATGCTTTTACTTTACTTAACTACTTAGTATACTGAAGTAAAAGTTCAACTTAAAAAAACATTATATAGTTCTTTATACTCGCTTCTCTATACCCCAATGATTTCTCAATTTCATCAGAATCGGAGCTGCTTCAATTATGATTAATTAATAGTGGGCCAAATTTCTACGTAATATTTCCTACTCCT
Source organism: Naumovozyma dairenensis CBS 421 (assembly GCF_000227115.2). Lineage (NCBI taxonomy): Eukaryota > Fungi > Ascomycota > Saccharomycetes > Saccharomycetales > Saccharomycetaceae > Naumovozyma > Naumovozyma dairenensis. Next base: position 1,322,141 of record NC_016481.1, read on the forward strand.
CAAGTTACCAAGTGTAGGGTCCTTTAGCGTTATTGAAGGTTTCAGTTGGTACTGCAGAAATTACCTTTCTCCCTCATCAGTTCGATATGATTAAGTCCATAGAAGGTAACTGTTGATTTCTGAGCTAGAAATCCTAATTTAGAAAATATAATTAGTCGTTTTCCTTGTTCGAAGAAACTCCTATCAATTAATGTGGTTCTTCTTTTTCTTGAAGCACCCTTAAGCAATTTTCCCAAACCTTGATGCGGATCATAGAGCAAAAGTACCGAATAACATTTCCCTTTTCTCCTTCCTCTTTCTCTTTCTCTTTATGTCCCCTTTTGTGTATGATGTTTTCTATGATGTTTTCTATGATCTTTTCCTCTTTTTCTTTACATATACTAGCGGCTCTTTCTTATCGCGAGTTGAAGGTAATTTATTATGTACACTTTAAATGTAAGTCCTCTAAACTACAGACGTTGCATTCTGTATGAAATAATAAGGGCAAAGTATAGAACAAATCCCTCAGATTACAACTCTAATAATCTGCTACGATAGCACTGATTGAACATAAGGGGGGAAATGAACGATAAAAGTGCTGGTCTGATCATACTGCTCGCTACTTGGACAATAACTATCGGCTCAGGCATCTCTTTCCTGTATCTGCGGAATGATCCATCGAAAATGTATTATTTATGTTGGATATTGATTTCTCCAACAATGTTTTGGGTTTGGACCTTTATAGCATGGTTCAATGCAGAAATGTTCAGAAACGCAAAAGTTCTTCCAATTGACAATACTGATAAAGACTGAAAACTTAGGCACTTCATGAGAAACTGATCTGTAAATCGCATTTCCCCTGTTGATGACAGACATTATAGTCTACCGATACATGGTTTCTATGAAGTAACGTTTGCAAAACAAATCGTAAACAAAGGAAACACAGGACTTATATATGTCACATTTTATACACCAGGGTCCCGTCTGAAACACAAATGTGGATGTAAGGCTCACCTGACCGGCTAAGTTACTGACAATAACTTAAAAACTAGATTAAAGGAGGAATCAATTCCTCTATTTTAGTTACACCATCTATATTCATTAATATTTATATTTACAAATTTTTTCTTTCTAATATTATTTACTTCATTTCTATAACAAATGTTTTTTGTTTACCAATCTTCATTAACAAAACTTTATTATCAATTAGGTATGGATCCCAATTTGTAAGGCTCTCACTGACTTTAATTTGATCCGAATGCAAGTAAATAGAACCTTGGGAGATTTTCCGTTTGGCAGCGGACTTGGAATCATTAGTTAATCTAGCGAGTAAGTCAATAAGATTCTCTGATTTGTTGGCATGCTGTAAAATTCGAGCTTTACTACATAGTTCAATCAATCTGCTGGCATCCAATTTTTCATGACGCTTAAGTTTCCCAAACAAAACATTAGAGACTTCTTCCGCTTCATTACTTGCATCTACACCATGTAACAGTTCAGTAACCTCCTTTGCTAAAATATTTTGTCCTTTCCTCAAATGGGGTGATCGAAGATGATCTGCCACTATAGATTGAATCTTTCCTCTTGGTAAAAGAGTGAAAATTTGCAGAAATCTCGCAATATCTGCATCTTCCGTATTATAAAAGAACTGGAATATTTCAAAAGGTGTATTTATTTCTGGATCTATAAATACGGCATTCCCAGCACTTTTCCCAAACTTTTCACCATTAGCTGTGGAAAGCAGAGGCGTCGTAACTGCAAACGCAGGCAACTCTTTACTTTTAGGCTCTAATCTACCGATAAGGTCCAGACCAGCTGTAATATTACCCCATTGATCGTTCCCACCTACTTGAATGGAGACATTATGTTCCTTATACAAATGGAAGAAATCATAAGCTTGAAGAATTTGATAGGTAAATTCATTGAATCCTAATGACCCTTGGTTTGCTAACCTTGATGTGACAGAGTCACGCGAAAGCATTGCTTGAACCCTTATATGCCTACCATATTGAGCCAAAAAATCTAACATCTTAACCTCTTTCCACCAAGAATAGTTATCTTTCAAAATATGTTCCCCGAACTCCACAGTATTATGTTTGTTCTTCCTTTCATAATATTTTTTCCCATTTTTAAAAAACCGTACCAATTGCTCACTAATTGCCTCAATGTTGTTAGCTCTTATATCGGTAGCCATTTCTGATCTTTCCGTTATTCTACCACTTGGATCACCAACTCTCCCAGTCGCGCCACCTACTAAAGTAACAACACTATGTCCTCTAACATAAAAATTCAACAATACCATCAATGGTACCAGATTACCTAAATGTAATGATTTAGCTGTCGGATCAACTCCACAATATAGTTTTACCTTGTTGTTGTTGCCATTATCCCTTGATTGCAATTTTTCGACCAGCCATTTTTCTGGTTTGGAAATTTGAGCAATCAAGCCTCTCAATTGTAGTTCTTTAATTAGATTCTCTCGCAGAACTGAGGGTGTCGACAGATACCTTCGTAGAAACATCCTTCGTTGCTTAGTTAGAGGTTTTGAAGAATTTTCTTACTTCATCGAGCTATCGAATCCCTTCCCTGCATAAATATTGAAATATAATTTCTACCGGACTCAAATAAGGTATCGGAAATTTGTAATATGTACAGAAGAGAACGTTAAAATATCCAAATTAATAGACCGTTCAGCATTCAAGAATGAACAAAAGCCAGAAGTAGTTACGATCTGTCTACACAATAAAGAGAGATCGGTCCTTGTAGAAAAGTATACTGAAAATATAGAAAAAAGGAAATGCCACCAGTTAGACAAGTTTATGCACAAGAAGAGCCATCAAATTGGGCGAAGTTTAAAATGGGGTTAATGATGGGTTCCACAGTGGGGGTTTGTACCGGGGTCTTGTTTGGTGGGTTTGCCATTGCCACTCAAGGTGCTGGACCAGACGGTGTTGTTAGGACACTTGGAAAATATATTGCAGGGTCAGCTGCGACATTCGGGTTGTTTATGTCCATTGGGTCAGTTATTAGAAGCGATGATGAAGGGAGAAACATGACTGCTAAACAATATCTAGAAATGCAACAAAGGGCAAAGTTTGAAATATGGAAAGTACGTACTAGACATGGAATTCACAAGGATTAATGTTTAAGTACAACATTTAATGATTATTCCCCCAACAAATACTAATAATTAGAATGTAAAAATAAAAACCTGCATAAGAAAACCGATGAATGTGATCGATCAATATGCATGTATTTCTTATGTACATAGTTCTCATTCACACACTGTATATATATAAAAAAAACAAAATAGATATTTAGTATTAGTATCACTGATTTTGTATGAATGATCAACATATTGTAAATGGGGAATATAGTTTACATAATCGATCTATTTTGATTACAACAAAAAAGACAAACAATCGGAATATTAGAAATTCCACTATTTAATATTCTAAAGAAATCTTAGTACTTTTCTTAGCCTTTGATGATGGATCATCTTCAGGACGGTTCATCGATTGCTCATTCTTCTTATTACTATCATCATCAGCATCATCCACAGGTATACTCCATTCTTCAATTTCAAATCTCTTTCTACCATTTCTGAAAGCCCATTCTGATTTAGCTACACGCATTTCACCACGTTCACTAAAAATAGGCAACTTCAGCACATGTAATAAACCGTGTTGAACTTTATTAGGTTGAGCTTTATAAACGTTCTCTAAGAATTGTAACATTTCTTGTGGGAATGGTTCTAATTTAATTGATGAATCGAACAAATTTTCAATCTGCACCAATAATAATGGAGTAACGAAATCTGATGAAATCGTACCCATTAGAACACATCTGGATTCAAACTTCTTAACGATACTTCTTAATCCATGCAATAATGCTATTATCCCATTCAAATTAAACATCTTTGGTGGGTACATGGCAGGATGCAAAAGAGATGGAATTATAATTCTTATAAGTTTATGATCATGAGTCTTTATTGTCCTTTCCACTTGTGTGATGACATTCTGTAAAGGTTGAATTGGAGATATGAACGTGATATCTGAACTATTTGGAGCAGGGATCATTCTTGATGTGACATCAAATTGATGGTTATAACCTTTGTATTCCGTTTCGTTGTTGGAAATATCCTTTCCAGCTTTCTTTTCATCTGCAAATTTATATTTCCATGCAATCTTGAAATCTTTATACCTTTGTGGTGTAGCCTTTTGTTCATTCAGGTTTTGGACAGAAAGCTTGGATTGTTCTTCTGAGATCATTGACTTTTTGACATCTTTACGAGATCCTTTGTAGACACCAGGGAGTTCTTTAGCGAAACCTTGATTCAATGACAGTACAATCAAATGTGTATTACCAGACTTGGAACCAGGTACTGTATCGAGCCTATTATGTACGATCCCTTGCGCAGCAAATAATTTGCATAGGATGGAATTAAATTCAGTAGTTCCTTGTTCTTGTACCAATATAGAATTCCCTAAAGGAAGTCCGAGGTGAGTTAAAACCTTATCTAAATCCTCACTACCAGTGGATGTTACTAAATTTGCACTTACAGGTGATGGTCTAATACCTGGATGATTAATATAATCCAGTGCCTCTTCTTCTTCCTCATCCTCTGATGCAACTTCCTTTGGTATAGTATGACCAGGTTGTGGCGTTCCCATATTTAAGTTTGCCATTCTTGCAGTAGGGGGGATGGTTTGTCCTCCTCTTACAGACCTTATTACAGGAGCTCTTCCATTAGCCGCTGCCGCTGTACCTGGGATTCTTCGAGCATTATTCAGAGGTTCCCTACCAGGGATAGTTCTGGATGTAGGTTCTCTTCCATTGAGAACTTCACCTCTTTTTCTGAAAGACATAACTATGACAGTTCTCTATTATTGACAGGAAGAAGACAGTTATCTAAGTTGTATGATTAAAAGATTATTCGATGTATCAACGTGCATAATTATTGAAAATATATAGTGAGATATATGTCCTTATAAGTTTCCTAGACATTTTATGGATTATTAATTGACAAATTATTCTTGTCATATTAACGTTAACAAGCTCATCGCGATTTTCCATTTTTTTGGGAAATTTCAGCAGAGCATATTACCCGGACAAATACTGTAAAGATGTCACAAAACAAATAAAGAAAATTATTTTGTGACGCCTTTCGCAGGGGACACTTTTAAAAGTATAAGTACAAGCATTATTAGGTTCGAACTACAACAGTAAGCACTTATCGTTTCTCTTATCTGGTACTTTGTTTTTTTTCATGCAACGTTCTTTTCAATTTCTTCCCAAAGTTCGTCCTTTATCTTAAAGGTATGTGATGCAGTTTCTGGGAATGACTTCTCCATCACTTCCTTAGTATAATTTGCTATCCCATTTATTGCAATCTCATTGAGATTTGAGTACTTCTTCACAAATTTTGGTACACTTTTACCTTGCATTCCCAACATATCCGATATTACCAACACTTGTCCATTGGTCCCATTCCCTGCCCCAATCCCAATAGTAGGGACATCCAACTTTGAAGTAATCAAGGTCGCCACTTTATGAGGAACACATTCCATCAATATAGACCAACATCCTAAATCTTGTAGCAACTTGGCAGTCTCTAACAGTTCTCTTGTCTCTTCCACACTCTTATTCCCTTGTACTTTAAATCCCCCAAGTGAATGCGCCCTCTGTGGTGTCAACCCAATATGTCCCATCACTGGTATGCCCCTGGCGCACAACTCTCCAATCAATTTTGGTGTATATTTATCCTTTGTATGTAACCCAACCTCGACTTTCAATGATGTAACATTACTATCCAACTTCATCAATTCAATAGCATTAGAGATACCAAACGGTATACTGGACTCAAAGGAACCGAAAGGCATATCGACTACTATTAATGATGGACCGGGGACCCTACATACAGATTTCACATGATACTTAAATTCATCAAAGGGTAAATCTGTAGTGGATGCATAGCCTAATGAGGTCATCGCTAAGGAATCACCCACAAGGATCATATCTGATTGTGCCTCGTGACACCATGATGCGGTGATAGAATCGTAGGCTGTGGTCATCGTAATGGGAATGTCTTTAGACCGTTTGGATTGGATATCTAATATTGTGGTGGTAGCTTTTTTCTTCAATGGTTGAGCGGAGTATAGACGTGCTAAAGTGGGGATTCGAAACAGCGAACGTTTTATTATAGGGTACATGCTGATGATCTTTTATCAATGCTGTCTTTTTCTTGTTCTAGATATATATTTCCTGGTGAGTTGTACTCTCGACGATATATAGTAGATTGTATTTTCAGGTAACGTTGTTTTGTTCTCGATGAATTTACAGATTTCTCTTGCACTGAAGTTTAGATCTATTAATGGAGTTGCCGAGCGTCATCGCCGATTGCGACTATAACCCTTCGATATAAACACTAAATATAATTACAGATTTTCTGATAACAATACTAAGAATAATCTATACTTATCTATAAAAAGTACATTCTTTTGATTATTAGTCATTCTATAACAATCATATATTTAAGTTCTTAACACCTTATCTATCTACGTGGATGTTGGGACTGTCGTCACGAAACGTGCTCCCCAGACATAACATTCTCCATTCAGAGACAAAGTACAGACTAAATTATCACGACAATGTATACTGATTATCGGGCTTCCTGAATGGCAGTTATCATTTCCCATTGAGCTATATAATAGTTTTTTGTTTTCGGAATTCCAACAGAAAAGTTCACCATGTTCATATCCACTGACTACAATGGGTGCCAATGTTTCATCACTTGGATACAAGAAATCTATCCCACAGGAATGTTTTAAAGCACGAGTTTCTTCCGAAAGCGCCAAGAAGGTTCTTACAACATATCCTCCAATACAATCCCAAATTTTCACGACTCCATCAAATGATTTCACTAACAAATATTTCCCATTTTTAGAGAATCTAACTTGAGAAATCGGCACAACCCCATTCTCACTTTTCCAATCTTTATCATAAGTCAATGTTTTCAAACAATGACCGCTTGAACTATCAAACAATCTAATTAACCCATCAAATGATCCGGAACTCAATACAGTGGAATCTTCAGGGCAAATATCTACGCTTACTACACTTTCCGAATGAGCCGAGATAGTTTTCATCAATATCCCATTCAAAACATCCCATACTTTTATACTTTCATCCATCGAAGATGAATATAACAGGTTCCCCTTCCCATTATAACATAATGATACCACAGGTGCAGTATGTCCAACCAATCGATGCAAGGGACCATAAGTTAGATGTCTTATTTCCAAGGTGAAATCATCCGATGCAGTCGCAATACATTGATTATCCGGGGACCAACATAATTCAGATATAGGCTTAGTATGTGATGTCTGCAAGATAGATTCAGTGACTCGTAATTGAACATCATATAGGATAATCGTGGTGCCTTGACATATGGCTATTTTTTCTCCGTTAGGTGAGAATTTGGCTGATGTGGGGACATCTTCACTGTGTGTAATGCGTAGAGGTATGCTGCCTCGTACTGTTAGTTCAAATTCAGGCATTGTCATATTTATATATATCTAGCAGTTAACACATTTTCTTTATTTATAAACTGGTAACCAACTTTTTGGGAAGATTAGGCTCGAGAAGGGATTCCAAGTGCTCGTTTCATTTATCAAACTTCATCTGTAAAATCTATAAGTTTACATTTTTGTAGTTTGCGGAAAAGCTTCACTGGTGCAGTTCAGCTTCGGCTTCGTGCTTCGGCTATTTCATTTCGAAAACTAGACCAATTTCTACGGTGGCAAAAAATTAATTAATTAATAAAAACAAAGTATGATAGATAGATATATATCCTTTTAACACTTATAGTGAGATATGCGCAAAAAAGCTAAAGAGATCTTTAGTTTTTCGATAGAAGAAGAGGTATCTACACAAGCAACAAGAACAAAAAAGAAGAAATGAACGTTGCACCAAAGTCAGATTTCAAATCTACCATTTCCACAGCTGATGGGAAAAAGATCACATCCAACGCCACACATGGTGCCTTACCAGACACACTTCGTCTACAGGAAGGTGGTGCTGTCCCAATTTCCTCTGAATTAAATGATAGACATCCATTAGAATCGCGTTTAAAGAACTGGGATGTAAATGAACACGAAAGAGCACTAGAACAATATCGTCAAATATTCGGGATTGCTGAACCATTAAGACGTGAAATGGAATTGAGTATAGTTGAAAAGACTGATTTTAATCCGTTGAACTCCAATTCTATGCATCGTGATATTCTACTTAACAAAGATACCAGTGTGGATTGGGAAGATGTGTATCCAGGGGGAAGAATGGCATCCGGTATGATGATTGGGAATGATATACATAATCAAATTGAGAGGAAAACCGGTATCTGACTTTTCAGTTATATGCGAATTTTTTCTTCCTAACAAGCCATATCATATTACATTCAATATAAAAATATATACATGAAACAATCACCTTTCACCTTTCTACACTTTAGAGTGGGATCATTAAGAACTTTTATACTACCATACAAGATATAGAGAAACATTCAGTACAGAAGATAGTCTAGTAAAAGACTTTATCTTCTAACTAAAATTGCCCTATATGAATAGTAAAAACAGCATATATACCTTTACTAGAATGTACTCTGCTAATAATAATGCGAGTTCACGGCAGCTGCCACGGTAAGATTACATTGCACGTTAGTAAATAAAATGGATGGTTACATGCTATCCACAATTTCATTTAAAACTACTATAATTTTGACTAGTAACTTGCAGAAACAGCCAATTCATTTTACTCGAGGTCATCAAATCTCCTAGGTATATAATATTATCCAGCAAAAACATATAGACGCGTACCCTTAAATTCGTCGCTTTTTCTGGAATCTGGAAAAATCGCGGCAAACGATGAAAAATTTTTCTGATCTCAAAATCGAATATATCTTGACTTTTTGATGAAACACAAACATTGTTACAAGGATTCTATTCCTACTGTTATCATTATTTATATTCAAAAAGTATACCAAACATCTGTTAATAATAAAAGCTATACTTCACTTTTCCTTTCTTTACCCTTTTCCCCAAAAAAATTTATAAAAATCTAAAAATAAAATAAAATAAAATCCAACCAACATGAATTTCGAATCTCAAGGTCAATATGAATCACAAGCTCAGTCTCAACCTCAAACAATCTCTGACCTTGATAGAGATATTAATTTAGAAACTCTGAATTACCAACTAAATGACCTTAACTTTCATAAAACAGGAAGTAATGCAGAAGATTTGTTCACTCAGCCGCTCAATAATAACAGTAACAATGAAATGGACAGTGCTAATGCAACATCTGCAATATTAGGTAACCGGTTACCACTGAGTAGATCTGCATCTCTGCTAGATTCCATTGGCATTCAGAGAGCATCATCTCCTTTCACTCCAAAATCTAAAGATGCAGGGTTAACATCTACGCAAAGCGTACTGGGATCGTCAATATTCAATAATTGGCAACACACAGCTGCAGCAACTATCCCGGAATCCCAACCATCTAACCAACAGATTCCATTTCTAAGTCGTCAAGATTCCTCTTCGTCATTTAATTATCCTTCACAGCTTGCTAACTTTAAAAACCCCCTCAGTTCACAATTTATTGTGGATACAGGATACGTGGATAGCCCGTTGATCCATAGCGCTACTCCATTGACGTCAACATCGCAACAACAATCAAACTTATTTGCTCCACAATTGTACACTCCTTCTAGTTCAAACGTAATGCCAATCGTTCTGGAATCGAAATGGAAATATATAGATTCCACAGGAACAGTACAAGGCCCGTTCAGTACATCAGAAATGGCCAGTTGGAATCAACAAGGTTATTTCCAACCAGTTCTACAAATTTGTAGAGTTGATACATCTCTGGAACCATTAGGAATTAATGACAAGTTTATTACTCTAGGCGAATTATCTGGCTTAGTCAATGATTTAATAAATCCATTTAATACATTCGATAATTTAGTAGCTCGTATGCCCATCGATTCACTGTCGAAAAATAACAATAAGGAAGTGGTGAAGCAAGAGGAAAAATTAACTCTTCAGAAAGAGACAATGTCCAAGGTTCTTGAAAAATCATTACAAACAAACACCAAATCTAAAACAAAATCGGAAGCGAAAAATAAAGAACCGTCGAAGAATGATAAAGAGATTCAAAAACCAGCCATTTCTGAGTCAGAAAAATATGCCCAAGCACTATTAGAAAGAGAACATAAAAAGAAACAAAATAAAGCTGACATGGTTGCTAAACAATTATTAGCAGAGGAAGAAAAGAGGAAACAGAAGCAAAAGGCTGATCAGGAGCGGAAAAAGGATACTCAATTATTTTCTGCAGATCACAAGAACAATACTGATCAACAAAAGGAAAAAGTAATCCGTGCGACAGTCAATGGATCTGGGGAAGAGGATATTAAGAATCAGTCTTTGAATAAATGGTCTACTACGGCTACCACGACGAATCTAAAAAAAACTAATGACTTAACTTCATCTACTCCGGTGGAAGAAAAAATCCATTCTACTACTACTTCCGCTCAACCAAAAATTAACTCAGAGTCACTAGAAAGCCTTCCAAGTAAATCACAATCTAAGAACGAAAAACCTGAAACCGAAGAATTTGATGTAAGCTTCATTGAAGAACAAAAGAAAATTTGGGAATCTGTTAGACGTACTAGCAAACCTTCAAAAAATACAACGAAAGCCAGCAGTATCAATAATGCATGGACTACAGTCACATCTAAGGCTAAACCTACCTCAACAAAAGCACAATCAACTATTAATAAACCAACGATTGGCTCTTTCACAGTTAATCCAAATTTGAAAGCGAAAACAGTCGTTAGCGCTGCCAGTCCAGCAGCATCCAATGGAATCAATCCCGGAATTTCACCTCGTCAAGAATTCTTAAAATGGTGTAAATCTCAAATGAAATTGAATCAAGGAATTACCTCCAATACAGTATTAGAATTATTATTGAGTTTACCTTCAGGTCAAGAATCTAAAGAATTGATCGCAGAGACTATATATGCGAATAGTGCAGTTATGGATGGTAATAGATTTGCCACTGAATTCATCAAGAGACGTAATGAATGCGAGAAGCATCATCATGAGGATCCTTTGAGTTGGAACGAAGCTTTGGCGTTATCTGGGAACGATGATTCCGATTGGGAATTTCAAACTGTGAAAAAGAAAGGTAGAAAACATTAGAAAACTTTTGTAACTAAACTATATAACAAAGAATATATATCATTCGTCGACGGATGATTTTAATGACTTATTTATTAACCAAATTATACGCCACCTCACAAACTTTTATTAAGGTAACTTTTTGCATATATACTATGTGTTTTGATGAGACATTTTTTTAATCTTAAAGGTGAAAGGATCTATTCAATACTATGCTGTTTAAAAAAAAATCACTACAATACATTAATATTATTATGAAAAATAGGTATATTCGTATCACTACTTAATTAACATACCGTTATCATCTAATTTCAAGTCCCATTCCTTGATAGAGACTTCTTTACGTTTAATAATAGCATCAAAACGTCTTTGCATAGCTTGGTTAAAGCAAATTTCTCTTGCATTTCCAACAAACAATTGAACCCACCCCGGTTGCAAAGCTTCAGCTTCTTGTATACAATCTTTAAATTCCACTTCCATCAACTTCATTTCATTTTGGAAACGTTGCCAATATTCTTCCCCGACGGACCCATTCTTATAAATCAATTCAATTTGTGGTTCTAGTTCTTTCATCTTCAAAGAACGTCTGATTGCCTCAGCACCTCTATTCAAAAGAGCAGCTTTGATGACTTTTTCATGAACATCATCCATTGATTTGATTTCAAAATATAAATCCCTAGCGTCATTTTCATCAAAAATGGATGGTAATTCGGTACGTTTCTTAAGTTGGCTCTTCTTGTATTGAGATGCAAATAATAATAAGGAAATCAATAATATAGCACTGTATATTATCGGAGTATAGAATGAGACGTTTTTTAATATTTCCTCCATTTCTGGTTCTTGATTAAATTGTGTCCCGTTGAAATTCGTTCCATTTGTGTTGTTAGTGTAGGTACCATTGGAAGTAGTGTTGAAGGCGTCTTCAAAGGTTTCGTTAAAGGAAGACATTTTTTACGATTCTCGTAATAAATGTGATTCGATTACCTTGGTGGATATGCTTATTTATAAGAAAAGGCAGGTATGTAACCTTAGAATAAACAATTGACAATGTTTAGTTCTTTAACGATGAAGTGTTGTAAAGTTACGTATTTTCTAAGAATTTTTCCATACTCATAGTTTTTTTTTAAAGCGACTCGCTACGTATTTTATACGTAGATGAATATTACTTGGAAGAGAAGTGGACTTTGAAGTGGCAAATTCGGATATATGATCAAGAAGGGTTTGTATCTTAGATAATTAATCAATCGATCAACTAATCAATCAAGAAATCCAATACCAATATTCTATATATGTTAATTAGATTTAGAACGAAAGATGGGATGCAAAGAATTCCCTGTGAACCAACTGATTTATTTGGTACCTTAATGGACAAATTATTACCACATCTAAATCCCCGTGCAGATATCCAGTCATTTACTGTAGACGATAAACCTGGCTTATCTGGTAATCCAGTTTCTGAATTACTCAATCGTGATGTTACAGATTTAGGATTGAAGCATGGTGATATAGTTTATGTTAATTATAAAGAGAAGCAAGATGGTATTGCAGATGCAAATGGAAATGACAGTATGAAATCCTACCAATCGGGGAGTGTTAAACTTAATGGTGAAACTGTATCTATCCCTACAATGGAGAAGAAAAGTATCACGAAAGAGCTTCCAATTGATGAAGAACTGGAGAAAGAAGATGGTTTAATTCCTCGACAGAGATCCTCCCTTTGTAAACATGGTGATAAGGGGATGTGCGAATATTGTTCGCCCTTACCACCTTGGGATAAAGAGTACCATGAGAAAAATAACATTAAGCACATTTCATTTCATTCCTACCTAAAGAAATTGAATCAAGCCACTAATAAGAAAGAATCAGGTAGTTCTTATATAGCGCCTTTAAGTCAACCCAACTTTAAAATTGACAAACATTGTTCCAATGGACACGAACCATGGCCACATGGAATTTGTTCGAAATGTCAACCTTCAGCAATCACATTAGAACAACAGTCATTTAGGATGGTTGATCATGTGGAATTCCAGAAAAGTTCATTAATTAATGAATTCATTGAATCCTGGAGATACACTGGTATGCAAAGGTTTGCCTTTATGTATGGTAGCTATGAAAAATACGATTCAACACCGTTAGGTATTAAAGCTATTATAGAAGCCATTTATGAACCACCACAACATGACGAACAAGATGGATTAACTCTCGATATAGAACAAACCAGACAAGAGATGGATGAAATCGATAAATTGGCTAAAACGATGGGACTTTCTCGTGTTGGTGTGATTTTCACAGACTTAACAGATGCAGGTAATGGTGATGGTTCTGTTTTCTGTAAAAGGCATAAGGATTCCTTTTTCCTTTCATCGTTAGAAGTAATAATGGCTGCGAAGTACCAAAAGAGACATCCTAATGTTAGTAAATATAGTGAACAAGGTATATTTTCATCCAAATTCGTTACGTGTGTAGTCAGTGGTAATACAGAAGGGGAAATTGATATATCCAGTTACCAAGTTTCTACAGCAGCAGAGGCTCTAGTTGATGCTACCATGATCAGTGGATCTACACATCCATCAATGGCCTACATTAATGAAACTACAAACGATAGATATGTCCCTGAAATATTTTATATGAAGAAGAATGAATATGGATTAACTGTTAAAGAAAATGCAAAACCTGCTTTCCCCGTGGACTACCTATTAGTTTCATTGACCCATGGATTCCCCATAGATGATACCGTCAGTGGGAAATTCAGAACAATTCAAGGATTCCCATGGGCTAATAGACAATCTATGGGACAATCGCAAGATTATCAAGAGTTGAAGAAATATATATATCAATCTGCAATTGCCGGCGATTTCAATGTCTTGCATGATAGGATATCCAATTTCCATTTCCTATTGTATGTACATACGTTACAAATCTTATCTGAAGATGAATGGGCATTGCTGGTAATAGCAGCATCGAGCAAGACTGAGTTTGAAGAGCCATTGTTACAATTAGTATCTACTGCGGGATGGCAAACATTAGTGATGATTTTACAAGAGAGCTCATAGAGATCATCATCATCATCATCATCATCATCCAGCAGTTATTGTTGTTCGAAGAAGTTTCTAGAAGGTTCTCTCCTCGTTCCTCGCTCCACTTATTGCGCGCGCGAGTTTTCAATTTGACGGCTCTTCTAGTCTATATAATATATCCCTTAAAATAACACACATATAGTTTCTTTATATAGACCCTGAAAATCTCATATAGTCTGATTCATCAGTAGTCTTTATAGATCCACAAACAATCTCTCAATTTGATACACATTGTTGAAATCGAGTAGACTATTTATTTGTTAAGTATTTATATTGCAAAATACTCGAAGAAATAAATAATTTCACGTTTTAATACTATATTAAGAAAAAACAGCAAATATGAGCACACCATTTGGCTTAGATTTTGGTAATTCCACTTCTGTTCTAGCAGTTGCTAAGAATGGTGGTATTGATATTGTCGTTAATGAAGTCTCCAACCGTTCTACTCCCTCGCTGGTCGGTTTTGGTCCCAAGAATAGATATCTAGGTGAAACTGCCAAGACCAAAGAAACTTCAAACATTAAAAACACAGTAGGTAATTTGAAAAGAATCATTGGTTTGAATTATGATGAACATGACCACGATTTTAAAGAAGAAGCTAAGTTTGCTACCTCCAAGTTAGTTAAGTTAGATGATGGGAAAGTTGGTGCCCAAGTGACATTAGCTGATGAAAGGAAGACTTTTTCTGCTGTTCAATTGTCGGGTATGCTTTTCAAAAAAATGAAAAACACGGTTGAAACTGAAATCAAATCACCAATTACTGACGTTTGTATTGCTGTTCCTGTTTGGTACTCTGAAGAACAACGTTATAGCGTTGCAGATGCTGCAAGAGTGGCTAACATGAATCCTGTCAGAATTGTTAATGATGTTACCGCAGCTGGTGTCTCATATGGTGTCTTTAAGACTGATTTACCTGAAGGTGATGCTAAACCAAGAATTGTCGCCTTTGTCGATATTGGCCATTCCGATTATACTTGTTCCATTATGGCTTTCAAAAAAGGTGAAATGAAAGTCTTAGCGACCGCATACGATAAACATTTTGGTGGTAGAGATTTCGATCGTGCAATTACTGAACGATTAGCCGATGAATTTTTAACTAAATATAAGATTGATATTAGATCAAATCCAAAGGCTTACAACAGAATCTTAGCGGCATCTGAAAAATTAAAGAAGGTCTTATCTGCTAACACAACAGCACCAATTTCTGTGGAGTCTGTCATGGATGATATTGATGTGACCTCTCAAATGACTCGTGAGGAACTTGAAGAATTAGTTCAACCATTATTGAAACGTGTTACCGTTCCAATTTTACATGCTTTGAAGCAAGCTAAATTGAAAGCTGAAGATATCGACTTTGTTGAAATTATCGGTGGTACTACACGTATTCCAACTTTAAAGAAATCAATTTCTGATGCATTTGGAAAACCATTATCTTCGACCTTAAATCAAGATGAAGCCATTGCTAAAGGTGCCGCATTTATTTGTGCCATCCATTCCCCAACTATTAGAGTCAGACCATTCAAATTCGAGGATATTCATCCAAATTCTGTTACGTACACTTGGGATCAACAAGTAGAAGATGAAGATCGTTTAGAAGTGTTCCCATCGAATTCCACTTTCCCATCCACCAAAATGATCACGTTATATCGTACCGATAACTTTACGATGGGTGCAGAATACACTGATGTGAAACAAATCCCAAGTAAACATATTTCCAAAGACATCGCCAGCTGGGAAATTACCGGTGTTAAAGTACCCGAGGGACAAGATTCCATCCCAGTTAAGATGAAATTAAGATGTGATCCTTCCGGCTTCCATACCATTGAAGATGCTTACACTTTGGAAGATATTATTGTTAAAGAAGCTATCCCATTACCAGATGATGCTCCTGAAGATGCTGAAGTACAGTACAAAGAAGTTAAGAAGACCGTAAAGAAAGATAACTTGAAAATTGAAGCACATACATTTAGTCTTGATGAAGCTAAATTGAATGAATTAATCGAAGCAGAGAATGATATGTTTGCTCAAGATAAATTGGTCGCAGAAACTGAAGATCGTAAGAATGCATTAGAGGAATATATTTATACTTTACGTTCTAAATTAGAAGGTGATTACTCTGAATTTGCCTCTGATGAAGAAAAGGAAAAACTAACAGATATGCTAATGAAAACTGAAGATTGGCTATATGATGAAGGTGATGATTCTACTAAAGCTAAATATATTGCTAAATATGAAGAATTAGCATCCTTAGGAAACATAATTAAGGGAAGATATATGGCCAATGAAGAAGAAAAAAGACAAGCATTAAGAGCTAAAGAAGAAGCAGCAAAAGCTGCTGAAATGGCTGGAAAAATGGCCGCAGAAAGAGAAGCTAAAGCTAAAGCTGATGCTGAAGCGGGAAAAAAGGATAGTCCAAAAGAGCCACAACAAGAAGTAGATGCAGATGGTGATATTGATCTTGATTAGCCGTCCAAAGGAGCGTCAAAAGGTCGATACTCCAAATGTACACAAATTCAAAAATCAAGAAACAATAACTTGAAGACGTAATCTTCAAAACATAACACATTATACTATACTGATTAATCATTCTAAAAGATACGAATATTATTATTAATATTATAGATGTATATATTTCCTACGTAGTACAATATAGTCTAGATAATTTAATACTATGTAAGAATATATCTATTGGGTCTTTTTCTCATAGAGTGGTAAATCCTTAACAGATGGAAATAGTGCAACCTTTCTTTTCCATGGTCTTGACCTCGTGTAGCATTCGATGGAATCACTCAAACCAACATATTCCCAAGAAGAAGTTGAATATATCCAATCATCGATTTGCCATGAATCTTCTAACCACTTGTAATGGTCATCGACTTGCTCAAAACTCAACGGATTATTACAGTCTATATGCTCATTGCCTTCTTGATTTTTTACTATGGAGAATTGACCACGTTCATAAGGAAATAATTTAGTTAACCAACCCAAATGTAACCATTTTCTTTGATTCTCCCAGATTATAATTTCCAAAATTTTTAATATCTTGGGCTCTGCATTCTCATTCTCTTGGTCGACGTGATGATAATGATCTAAATCTATGTACCAATCTTTAATAACGAAACTTTCATTAATACCAGGTTCTTGTTCTTCTCTATGAGGTTGTCTATTATCTGTGTATTTGATTAATGTTTCTAGGTTAGTTACAGGAGCCCCACCAAACCATTTTTTCCAAATTATATCATCCCAATGATATATATTCCTGACCAAAGTTATTCTCCAAATCAATTTTAACGTGTACTGTACCCAATCACAATGATAACATACGCTGGCAATAACACAGATGAGTACGTATTTCTGTATAGTGATTGATATCCATTTAATTAAAATCCACTGAATAACTGAAGATATTGTTATTATCTTACATATTGAAGTTACGGAATATGATTTTCGTGAAGAGAAGAATGATTCTCTTTGTAAGATTCTTAATTTATTTGTTATTGAATCTATTTGATTTATTATATCTTCTATCGTTGGAGGATCTGCTGTTTTCAAATCATGAAATAATGCCACAATGTAATATAGTATTGAAGTGCATAAGATGATCGTACTGACGAGTCCCAGCCATGCCGTTAATATATCATCGAATTTAAACCGTACCGTTTCTTGAAGAAAATATTTCATAGATAAGAATATGAAGATGACGTAGTTGAAATAGTGATAATGGGTATTGTGTAACCATAGGATTCTATTGAGACAATTGTCTATTATTATTAGGAATGGATAAATATTTGACATGGAGATTGTCATTATCGAAGGTATATACTTTTTTGAGGCCTTTATAGAGGTTGCTAACGGTATGGAAATTACTTGATCATGATGAGGGTGGATATCTGAGAATTTGGCATGGAATTCCTTACCATTATTTTCATTGTCAAAAGTTGACATTGTCTATCGTTTTGGTGTTTCCTGCGTAGTTATAATGTATATTTTTGTGATCTACAAGGACTCTCTAAGAGAAGTCTAACTTAATCTTATTCATATAATATCAAAACTTAATAGCTTCTTCCAGCTGAGGTGTTCAAATTGCCTGTTTTGTTGTTCTTCTTCTTTTACACCTTTACTATTATTCTTCCTCATTAATCAGAGGCTTCGGGGTTAATAATTACAAATGCTTTAAGAGTAACTTTAACGTAAGAAGAAGAATAAATAATAATAATCGATGGATTGAATAAGTGATGGGGAATGAACAAAAGGGAGCATGCGCAAGATGGGTAATAATAAAGAGAATAAATATGGTAGCAAGTTAATAAGGAAAAGACCCACCATTAAGACTTTATCACATAAGACTATCAAAAGCACGATATATGTTAAATCTAGTTCTCCATATATAAGTGTAGTGAAACGAGTTCACAAGTTCATTGAACAACTGAATAAGACCGGTAGGTCACCGTATGTGAGACTCATGGGGATAGGTAAAGCTGTTGAGAAGACTTTATCTATAGCGTGTCATTTCCAAGAAGAGAAGGGAAGACGAGTAGACGTGAAAACAATAAGTGTGGATGTCATCGATGAATTACAATATCAAGAAGATCACGAAGAACAAGAAGAAGAAATAGAAAACGATGAAGATAGAGAAACTGTATTGAAGAAACGATCTGTTAGTGGTGTAGAAGTTAAGATATATTTAGCTAATTAGCCATTTATGTATGGATGTAGTTTATAGATCATTAAAGCATTCCCTTTGTATAGTAGTAGTGCTATTTTTGAAATATTTTTCATTGTTTAAAATACAATTTAGTGATTACGTTCGTAGAGATGACTCTAAGCAAGCTATACAAGAAGCAATTGCGAAACAGATATAACATAACAGGTTGGGAAAGCATTCAAGTATACGATCATTATCAACGTCGAATATATAAACCTGGGGCGTAATGGAAGAACAAATTAAGGAATGGAAAGCTACTAGAATAATTGGGATCATCGGTCTAGGTGATATGGGTTTACTATATGCCAATAAATTCTCAGAAGCTGGTTGGAATGTTGTATGTTGTGATAGAGAAGAATTCTATGAGGAATTGAAAGATAAATACAAAGATGCTAAATTTTCGATTGTTTTAAACGGTCATTATGTCTCTAGAGTCAGTGATTATGTGATCTATAGTGTTGAAGCGGCAAACCTAGACAAAATTGTGTCATTATATGGACCATCGACTAAAGTAAAAGCGATTGTTGGTGGTCAAACAAGTTGTAAAAGCCCTGAAATTGCAGCTTTTGAAAAATATTTGCCTCCAGATGTTGATATCATAACGGTTCATTCTTTACATGGCCCCAAAGTCAACACAGAGGGTCAACCGTTAGTAATAATCAACCATAGATGTTCTGATGATAAAAATTTACAGTTTATCGAGAGTATTGTATCTTGTTTGAAAAGTAAACATGTTTATTTAACGTTTGAAGAACACGATAGAATCACAGCTGATACTCAAGCTGTCACACATGCTGCATTTTTAAGTATGGGAGCTGCATGGGCTAAAGTTAAAGTTTATCCATGGACCCATGGTACAAATAAATGGTATGGTGGATTAGAGAATGTTAAAGTTAATATATCTTTACGAATTTATTCTAATAAATGGCATGTTTATGCTGGTTTAGCTATCACGAATCCTCATGCTCATCATCAAATTTTACAATATGCTACTAGTGCTACAGAATTATTCTCACTGTTTTTAGCTGGTAAGAGAGAAGAGGTGACAAAAAGATTATTAGAGGCAAAAAAATTCGTATTTGGTAACCATACGGGGTTATTATTACTGGATGATTTGATACTTGAACAGTATTCATTATCAAAGGGAATTTCTAATTCAGAGGGTTCAAACGACAATGAATCTAAAGATAAAACAAAGACTGTACCAAATTCACACCTATCATTACTGGCGATTGTAGATTCATGGTACCGTTTAGGTATAAATCCATATGATCACATGATTTGCTCTACTCCGTTATTTAGAATATTTTTAGGAGTTTCTGAATATCTATTCCTAGAACCGAATCTTTTAGAACAAACTATTGATGCAGCAATGAATGATCAATCGTTTAGAACGGATGATTTAGAATTCGTCATTGCTGCAAGGGAATGGAGTTCTATCGTTACTTTCCAAAGTTTTGATTTGTATGAAGAAAGGTTTGAACAAGTTCAAGAATTCTTCAAACCTATGTTTCCTGAAGCTAATAAGCTTGGTAATGAAATGATGAAAACTCTTTTAAGTCATTCAAAATAAATGAATAAATGAGGGAAAAGAAGCTTCTATATTTATATACAATATCTCTAGATTGTTTTATATTAGCCAGCTACACAGCACAAGAAAAAATACGAGAAAAAGTTATTAATGAAAAATGCAAATTTTTTTTTTAATTTTAGTTATAATATTATATAGGTTCTTTGGATAGTCCAAATAAAAGTCCATGTGGGAAAACATTTATGCTATTATGGGTTATGTATAAGATGATATGCCTTTTCTTCTTCTTTCGTGATATGCATGTTATCTAATGTTTGAATCTTTTCTTGTGTGGATAGTCGTTTTCGTTTTCGTTTTCGTTTTCGTTTTCGTTTTCGTTTTCGTTCTCATTTGGAATAGGTTTATCTGATTCAATGGAATACCTTCTTTTCATTGAGGATTTTGCAGGTATTGTTGTATCACAAGCAAGAACATATTCTGTTGTACATAAATCGTTTGCATTATGGTTTGATGGAGATAAATGACATGGATAATAATTTTCAAGTAGGAATGGTTGCCTTGCTTGTTCTTCTTCTTGCTGTTGAACAAAATGAATAGATCTTCTGGATGAATATGTATAGTTGCTGGCCATAATCGAATTATTTGTTCTTGAAATGGAGTCAGCAAACCCTTTCACTATTTCGTAATCACCTGGTTGAAGAGTCCCCAAAAGTTCAGGGAATTGCAGTTTAAAATCTCTATACATAATACGATTCCATGCATACATTAATCTATGTTGGTGGGATCGTGGTTGTTCATTTGAATTAGGTTCATGTTTGTAAAAAATATTCCATATTTTGTTGAGGAGATCATTGAATCCATAGTCCCTTAGTATATAATTAAGATGTGTCAATGATATATTTCTC
The DNA here is from genome assembly GCF_000227115.2 of Naumovozyma dairenensis CBS 421. Taxonomy (NCBI): domain Eukaryota; kingdom Fungi; phylum Ascomycota; class Saccharomycetes; order Saccharomycetales; family Saccharomycetaceae; genus Naumovozyma; species Naumovozyma dairenensis. The sequence goes on from NC_016481.1 coordinate 1,343,578, forward strand.
TTCATGGGAAATACATTATTCGGCGTCATACATTTCATAATAATCATTGGATTTGTATCGTTATCATTCTCATCACCACCTATATAGAGTAATAGATATATTTCCGATGAGGTTACTGGATCTATGATAACTAAATGCCATAGATGTAAATTTGAATCCTGTGGTTTCAAATAATATAGCTGCTGATGTCTATCTGTCGCAGTTAAATTATTATTCAGACGCATAAACTGTTTCCAGTCTCTTAAAAGTCTTTTCGTTATGAAATGGCCCATTCGTTCTTGGTTGGTTTTTGTACTTGGTATTTTCTTCTTTTTTCTGGCTTTTTGGTATTTTGTTCTTTTGTTCTCAACCTTTCTTAGCAAAAACACCTCTTTTGAGTTAATATCCTCTATTTCGACGGGAAAAGTTCCTCTTTTGTCCTTAGTTTGACTTTCTTTTTGGCTTGTTATTATTGGTGCTGTTTATATATTCTTGGTAGTAATAACTCTATAAAAAAAGACTACTCTATAGAAAGAAGGTTTTCTTTATTTTATACTTTTAATATTTTAGACCTAAGGCCTATTGTATAGGGTTGAGTTGGAATTAACATTAAACCCTATTTGATGAACCCTAAAAATGGGAAAAGTAAACAAACAAAATTATTAGTTAAAGAACTTCAACTGACCAAATATACATATATACATATAAATTTAGTCTAAATATGTAAAAGAAAAGACCATAGGGGAAAAAGTTCTTCTTCTCGACCAATAATGGAAACGATATCTAAACTTGGTCAAACATAATTGGAAATATGCCAACTCGAGATATCCTAGAACTCTCTAATCATTTCTTATCAGAAGAACCAAAGTCTCTTATAGAAGAACTACAAATTTTTAACAATAATGAGGGTCACGATATTATCTCCGATGAGGTAGAATTCCTTGAGAAAAACATATTGTCATCATTTGAAAAATCTACTTCACATCAAGATGGAATACCCGTAGATATTGACACCAAATCGGAATTTTCATCTTCGTCCATCATAGATAAACAAGAAAAGAAAAATATTAAAGAGTCAACGAAAAGAGAAAGGAAACTTGCCATTTTGAACTATATTTTTCATTCTATGATTGGTAAAGATAAACTGGCGAAAATAATTATCCATTTATTATCGTTAATTGACATTTTAACTATTAAGAAGTTGTTACCATGGATAAATACTAGCTTATTCCCATTCAATGTCAAGATTCCTATATTACAACTTGAAAGGCAAAGACGATTAATTGCCGGATTGTTACGCAATTCACATAATAAAATATCGTCAATTGTGCCTGTTTTATCGACATTTAGGTACATTCTCCGATTAGGCCATTCCATTCCAAACTCAATAAAGTTGATGGAAATAATAAAAAGAGTAACAAACAAGTCACAAAATGATCGAAAATTTAAACAACTTTTGCAAAATACTTTTTTTCTTCGTGGACTAATTGACGCATACTTTACAATCTTCGATGAACTGATTTTGCTATTTGATAAATTCAAGGTATTAAGATCGCTAAGAAAGCTATTTCCAAGATACAAATTGATAATTGGATTTTTAAGGCTGAATCATACTATTGCTTGGCAATTAGACATTATTTATAATCTCGTCCATTCAATAACCCAATTACAAAGGATAAAAAGAAACCTGTTTATATTAGACCTCGAATCTACTATTAGGAAAGCAATAATAAAGGATTCGCTCCAAAATGGAGTTGATACTGTAATTAAAAATATTCTGTCACAATTATTGCTTGATCTTGATAATACTGGCAGTAATGGTAAAAATAGTATGGTGAAAAGACTAATGAAAGGTAAACGTTTAATCTACATGGAGTTATTAAGATTATTTTTGGACGGTTGTGCAAATACTATACATATACTAGCACTCACTAATTCAAAGTCAATACGGCATTCTGTGCCTTATAACCTGCTATCGTTAACGTCTGGCATAGTAGGCCTTCTTAAGTTATTTGGTAACGTCAGTGAAAGAATGAGTTTCTCATCACCAGAGTCATCACATCAAGCTGTAGAAGAGATTACAAAGTAAAAAGGTCTTCATTCGTTTACAACGACGTTTCAGTGAAATCTAATCAAAAATGGGAACAATATATTTAATCGGTTTTCGCCACTTTTTGACGAGAATCTTCTGGTGTTGTATTGTTGAGTTGAGTTAGTCTAATAGCATTTATGTAATGATAAACCTGCACTATTTATACAATCAAAAACTTTAATAACCTCTTTCTGTTTGTATGTTCTCTTTTTGGTGTCTGCTTATATATGTATGGGTTTTATGGAATTAGCCGCCGAAAATGAACAAATATTTAAATCTTAGGTCTTAAAAGCTAAGCAAAAAATACAACCCTATATACCCCTTCCAACCCAGTTAACCCTGACGCGTAAAGAAATATTAAATGGAAAAATTTCGCGTTTTGATAATTTTAATAAAAATAAAACTTGTAAATAAACATACGCATTTTAAGATATCAGTGTTTGTGCAGGGAAATAAATTAAGATACTAAGCAATTATCTGACCAGGAATGGCCATCAATTGTTCAATTCTATATTATACTTTTGCCCTTATCCATTATATCAACCATTGTTGTTATTTTTAAACAGATCTGATGGAATTCAACATGAATGATGGGGAGCAATTACCAACCACACCAATCAGACAAGTCTCTGATATTTCCCAAATTGCACATGGTGAAAAGAGGTCACTTGAAGACAATCAGTTAGATGGCAATTCTTCAGAACTTATAGTCCATTTACATGGCTTACCATCTCGGAGAAAAAGCATCCGCTTACCTGAACTAGAAGAGGCAAATGCCGTATCACCATCTATAAATAAAGATAATAGATCACACGAGAATGGTAACAATAGTATAGTCGATGTGTCCGAAGATATGTCCTTAGACTTCAACAGAGGAACGAATGACGATAAAACATCACCAACAAAATCAACTTTAGAAAATCTTGACATAAATAAACTATTTGCCTCTTCAAATAACGCTAGTAATAATCATAATGATAATGATCAAAATACCAATGGTGATAAGATATCAGAATCCAAACTTTTAAACCATTCTCCAATTAAATTAGAATTAAGCTCTCCAATGAAACAAATGGACCAAGCAGAAAACGCAGATGAGAATGAAACTGCTAATGATAATAGTCATGTTAGAAAGAAATTGAAATTAGATAGAGAATCAGTTCCAAACCTAACACAACAATTAAATAATAATGAGATGGAAATGGGTGGGACATCACCAAGCCCCATTGAAATGATTGATATGCAAATAAGCCCCATTAAATCATCGTTATCTCCTATACAGAGGACTCCACCACATCGTAGTAATGATGAACCACAACGAGATGATGAGAATAACAATGCCGCCGATAATAATAACACTACTAATAACCATATATCTAGTGCACATCAACTTACTCCACTTTACGATATTGATAACCATAGGGAGGATGGAGGAACCAAAGAGCAGGGGCTTGGAAATGATGACGTTGAAGATGAAAATGAAGATGAAGATTTAGATAATTATGAATTCAAAGATTTAAAAAAAAGAAATGGAACATTAGCTAACGAAAATTATCAAATCAATAAAAGATTAAATCAAACAGTATCACGATTAGAAAATATTAGATATAAATATCTAGAAGTAAAAAAAGATTATTCTTATGTTATGGAAGTATTTGATGAAAAGACAAAAGATTTGAAAGAACAAATTAATCAATTATCGATGGAACGTGATGACTTAAGTACAAGAAGAGAAAATTTGAAAACAAAGTTGAAAAGTTGCAAAGATGAATTATTAATGTTAAATCAAAATCAAACTATTTTACAAAATAAATATGATACTGTGGTTAATGAATGTGATATTTGGAAGAATAATTATCAAACTTTGGAATTAGAGTCCACGAAGTTGAAAGATGAGCTCAAATTAAAGGATACTGAATTGAATTCTATTAGTTCTCAATTAAATGAAATAGACAGACATATGTCAGAATTGGGAGATGAAAATGTAAGACTTAAAAATGAAAATGAATCACTGAATTCTAATTTGAAAATCATCGAAGAAAAATTACATTCAAAAAAATCAGAAGTGGATCAATTGAATAAAACAATAGAAGAGTCATTAGAAACACAAAGGATTAATGAAACAAGCAAAAACCTCAAAGAGGAATATGAGACTTTATTGCTTGAGAAGGAAGAGCTAGAAAAGAAAACTAACGAACAAATTGAAGAACATAATAGAACCATATTTGAACTTCGAAACGATATAACGGCAAAGGAGAACGAATTTAAAGATTTACAGGATACGAAGAACGAGATACAAGAACAATTAGAAACAAAGACAAAAGAACTAGAGGAACTGAAAATTCAGTACGAAGATGTTAATGATGATGCAAACATTAAAGGTGCAGAAGTTTCTGAATTGTGCGAAGATCTTAAAGAATTAAAGGAATCTAAGACATACTTAGAAGGAACCATTTCTAAATTAGAAACTGTCGTTGATGAGTGGAAAACAAAATATGAAACTCAAACTACAGAACTAAAAAAAGTTACAGTGGAATTGGAAAGTCTACAATTAAGAAATAGTGACATTGAAGCCGAGCATCTCAAAGAATTAGAGCATCTTCATGTTAACATGAGTTCTCTACAAGAAATGTTGAAGGATCACTCTACCACCATAACAGAATTACAAGAAGAAAATGAGAATCTGAAAAAGATGTTAAAAGATAGTAAAACTTTGTTCCATGAAAATAAAGAAGAAAATGGAGAAGGAGAAGGTGAAGCTCCCGAAAATAATGATGAAAACAACATAGACAAAAGGGAAATTGAGTCGCTCAAAAAGGAAGTAGAAGAATGGAAGGAAAAATACAATACACATGAGAAGGATACCAACAAACGTTTAAAGCTTTTAGCAGAAGATCTGTATATTCAATATTCATCAAAACATGAGCAAAAAGTGAAACTGTTGAAAAAAGGTTATGAGAATAAATACCAAGGAGAATTGTCACGTCTGAATCTACAAAATTCAGGCTTAATTGAAGAGCTTGAGCAATTAAACAAACAATTAACAGCAGAGCGCAAGGAAAAACAAGACTTAATAAAGATGTTGGATGATAAAAGTAAATTGATAGATTGAAACAAATATAGCGTTCCTTGTGTTCCGTTCTATGATTATTTAAATAGAAGCTACTTATTCAAATGCATAACATACCCTTCATACTCCAACATAATGGAACTTCTTCTATAGATAATTTATTGAGAAAGTACTCTTTTTTTCTGTCACTTTCTCCATTTGCCAAGTTTTCTGTCGCAGTTTCCGCTATTATGGAAATTTGAGTGGCAATTTATAAGGAAGGAGTTTTATATTTACTAGTACAGATCTCAAATTTAACACATAGACAACAACTTTTTTTAACCATCCTCCAAGAGATCAGCATCTGTTAATTTAGAACCATTACCACCCAACTATATAGCTTTGCTTTAACAATAACAATAATAATCATGGATTTAACGATTTCCAATGAAGTGAACGGAGAAGTATACGGACCCATAGAGATCAACGAAGATATGAGTATTCGCGATCTAAAAGCCTTACTAGAGATAGATTGCCATTTTGATGCAAACAGACATGATTTGTATTGTAATGCAACACTTCTAGATATTGAAACTACCAAAACTTTGAAAGAATTAGGCTTGAAAAAAGATGATTTATTGCTTATTAGGTCCAAAATTGGAAATGGTGGAGCACAACAACCAACAGCAATGTCCGATGAACAGTTAGTTGAACAATTCAGACAAGAATTACAAAATAATGTCACGTTAAGAAACCAACTAAGTTTTCAAATTCCTGGGCTAGATCAGTTGGTGGAAAACAAACAATTATTCCATGAGACTATGGGTCCTCCTATTTTAGAAAAAGTTCATGGCGGATCTCGACCAACAAACCCATTTGGTATACCTCAGGCTGAATATGCTAAATTAATGAGCAATCCAGATGATCCAGAAAATCAAAAACGTATTACTGAGTTGATTGATCAACAAGCGATCAATGAACAATTACAAAACGCCTTAGAGTACACACCTGAAGTATTCTTCCAAGTTCCTATGCTATATGTGAATTTAGAAGTTAATGGTTACCCAGTTAAGGCATTTGTAGATTCAGGTGCACAATCTACTATTATGTCAGTAAAATTGGCAGAAAAAACTGGGTTAACTAGATTAATCGATAAAAGATATGCGGGTGAAGCTCGTGGGGTTGGCACAGGAAAATTCCTTGGTAGAATTCATCAAGCGCAAGTTAAAATAGAAACACAGTTTGTTCCATGTACGTTCAGTGTCATAGATATAGATATCGATATTCTTTTAGGGTTGGATATGTTGAGAAGACATAGAGGATGTATCGATCTAGAGAAGAACGTTTTAAGATTTGCAGGAATTGAAACTCCATTTCTGAGTGAGTCTGAAATTCCAAAGAATCCAATTTTTGATCAGGAAAAGGGAACAATAACAGCGGCTCCAGAATCAGCACCAAGTAACAAGAAGTCCCCTGAAGTGCCGGTTCCAACTACTGGAAGTTATAACAGTGGCGTGCAGATGCCTAAGACAGCCACTACCGGTAAAACAGAAATAACTAAAAACCTCCCACCACCAACAACTACTTCATCTATACCGGCTGCAGCTCCTGGCGCTGTTCCTTCTTCAGTACCTAAAACTGCAGCTCCGACGGCCACCAACCCTGCACCAACTGCCACTGCTACAGCCCAAAGAAGTTACCCAGAAAACACTATCAAACAATTAATGGATTTAGGATTCCCAAGAAACCAAGTTATTACTGCGCTGAATAGAACAGGTGGTAATGCAGAATATGCAGCCGCTTTATTATTCCAATAAATCATTCCCAACGAAGACCATAGATAATATAATTTTTGTCTACGTATATAGTTCATGTGACAATTATTTGAATATATAAATAAAACTTTTTATTATTAAGAAATGGTATTTTTTTAGTTATTTTTTACTCGTAAATACGTTGATAAAATAATAAATATGCATCAGGCGTGAGGAACTCTGTACCAAATTTAACTGGTCTATACGACGCATCATCAAATCGAAACCAACCACGATATAAACCTTTATCAACATATGCAGTATAATGACCGCTCCCCAAGTTTCCGGAATGGCATGAGACAGCATTCAATTTATATTTGAATGGTGGTGTTTGTCCTCTTGACGGCGGCGGTTCATTGAAATTTGGTGGCAACTTCCCATCATAATCATTAACCCATAACGATGTTAGATCTAATTGATATGGGTATTGGACGAATATATTATTCTTATTCATAAAATTATCGAATCGTTTGAAATGAATGATCAAATTTTTAGGTAATCTAGTAATTTTCAACTGTTTGGTTGATATTTGTTTCCTTCGACATTTCGGACAAAACCATTTCTCATCATTATCTAACCTTTCACATTTAGTAAATTCTTTGAAACAATCCAATATGTTGCAAGTTTGGCCATTGGAGAAAACCATTGATGGTACTGGAATTGATAACAAGGAAAACGGTTGGTACGTCGTCGATGTATGTTGACAAATAAGACATTGTAATCTTGAAGCGTATTGTCCTTGAAACAGATTTATTATGGGACTAAAATTAGTTGTGAGAAATGACTCCCACTCAATTTCTGAGGCTATTCTCATTGATAAACTTTCTCTCAATTCTGCTTCATTTGCGCTTAATTCCTTGGGCCTTGGATTCCCACTACATTGATTTAAATCTTCATGCAATCCATCTAATAAAAATTCACAAAATTCTTGACAATCTTGTTCTGTTGACTCAGCATATATACTGTTCATCATACCGCATGCATTTTTGAACTCTAAAGGTGCTACTGGATGTAGAAAATTCGGATTATAAGGTTGGAATGCACTTTTCTTATACATTGTTTGAATCAAATTTGCAAAATTTTTCGAGAGAAACCCCTTCGATCCCAATTTATTCTCAACATTAATTTGAGTTAAGAATGCATTCGTCAAATATAACTTTGTTAAGTCATGCGTACTTAATAAGCACTGGATTACACAGTTCATATAGCATGAATTTTTCACGTTTTCTAATCCTGTTGTAAAGTCTAAATCAAGCTTAGGTACTATTTGCTGGGGATTGGCCGTAGGTGGCAAAAGAGGTAGTTTGGGTCCTGAGTTTACTGATGGATTGTATTTCGGGATTTCATACATTTGTGGTATTGGATTTTTAAAACCCATTGGAACGTTCTGCGTGTTGTTTGATTCAGTATCTAATGGAGCTCTATGGATTAGGTTTGGTATCACCTGATGATTATATAGGGCTTGAGGTTGTTCATTTTTCATTAAACATATGGTAGATTTCGAATGTGATGGTGGTATAAAATTAGGTATTACCGTTTGGACGCTGGCTGGTACTATTGGATTACATGTTTTCGATCCTTCATTCAAAGAGTTATCCGATAACGCTACATGCTTATATATGCTGGAATCTTTGGATCTCTTAAATAAATTTTGATTATACTGATTTGCAGTTTTACCTGTTAAATTTGTTTTACATTCATAAGAGTGTTGAACCCAACTTGTTATACCCCCTTTTAGGATAAATATGGATGGGCATATCTGGTCTATGTTTCTCTTTGATGCAGCAATTGTGAGGATATTAAACAATGAAATCACTTGTGTATAATAATATGTAGTGTCGTTATCATCTTTCGTATACAGAACGATATATCTAAATTGATTTCTTTTCTTAAAATAATTTCGTTCTTGAAATGTAGACGTTAAGAGAGAAGTTTGTTCAATTTGAAGGTCAGTAAATGTACTTTTAAATGACAACGGTCCAATTGGAAGGATAATTGGAGCATCAATATGTAATGTGTCGAATTCTTTCCTTGTTCGGACATCAATTAATAACAGATTTCTTTTATGTGATGAAAGTAAATCATGGAGTTTCTCAGGTAATATAAATGAGTCTGATAAATTTGTCACTTGATGGATAGTTTTAGATTTGGGGAACTTGTTCTCCAATTCGTAAGCTGTTGAAAATTTGGCTAAGAACGTTTCAATTTCTTGGATTCTACGATCTTCTTGAACTGTTTTCTTTAAAGTGGAGTATATTTGAAGAAGTCTAGTACTGTGATCGCTTGATGGACTATTGAGACTTATTCTGAATTCATTAGTTATAGGGATTCGTTTAAAGATTAACTGGTATAAGATATTGAAATACAGATAAGCAGATTCGCTCGTACGATAAACGTCATGAAATTGGTATTCATCCTTAGTTTTGAAATTATCTAACTTCTCACATTCGAGTCGATAATTTTGTAATAGTTCCACACCTTCCTGTAGCATCACATCTAACGTTGCATTTAAGTCATCATCCTTTACAAATTTACTAACGAGTTCATTTAATCTTTTAATATTCGGATTGGAGTCAGTAGGATTCTTCGCATTACTACTGTTTAGCATCACTGATGATTATGGCCTTGAGTTAATAGAGTTGGAAGAATAGCGTCTCCTTTATTTGTAAATTGTAGACAGTGTATTTTCTAAACTGGTCATAGCACTTTTCGACTAGAAAGAAATAGCTCGTGAGAAGTATAAATATATCTGATATATATCAACTAATACACAAGCTTTTGTTGTAGTTTCTAGAGTAGATAAGATCAGATCAACTCATTTATAGTTTATCCTTCTCCATCGAGAATTACGTATCTTACCTTATAGTTTCTATGACGTTACTTCGAGAATATTGCGTATAGTAAAAGATAGAAGGCGAAGGCGAAGGCGAAGGCGTGGCTGTTCCTTATTATATTTATTATAAAGTGTGTCGCAATGATGTGTCATAAATTAATTAATTATAAATCCGTTCGATAAATAGTGCTTTTTTACTGGGGATATTACAAACAATTTTCTATCCTAAATACACAAATATGATCTTAATTATGATTATCTATACAGGTAATAGCGGTTTTCACCGAGTCTAGGGAGTTTGAGTCCTTGTGGTCACGAGATCGGTCGTTTGCTCGTTGGGCTCTTTTAATGTCTTAGGGTCAAGACTGGTATTTTCTGATGTTCCATCATGGTGCCTGGTTTCTACCACTCCACCATCTTCTGTGAATTGAATCTTTTCCATCTTTAGGAATAATTCCTCTTCTTGTTCTTTTGTCAATTCATCTTCTTTTGTTTTGATCCAATAACCAGGACTCAATTCTCTTAACTTGAGCGTTTTAAAGAATGGTAAATGACCTCTTTTTTCTTCATATATCATCAAAGCTAAGAAGATCATCAAAGTAATCCAATAAACGTTATAACATAAGACTGAAGATAAATAACCGGTATTTTGCCATCCTAAAAGAGCATTGAAAATATCCCAACCATTATCTAATTCTGGATTACAACAATTAACATGATAAACAGCTTTCTTAATATTATAAGAACCATTACCATCACCACTTTCAGAAGCATCACCACCTGTTTTTTTATTAAATCTATAGTTTTCAAAATACCAAGCACCTCTAGAAAATAGACCAGCAGAAATCAAATAAAGAATGGAGGTAGATATCACTAAGAAAATTTGCATAGAAGAGCGTGACGCACCATAGTATAATAAGACACCAACTGCACCACCTGCAATCAACCCGACAAAAACAGGTAATGGGTAGGCTGACGCATGAGACCCTTGAGTGGTAATACCTGCGCCAGCAACAAATACGACTGCTTCTAAACCTTCTCTTAACACTGTAATAAATGGTAAGATAAACATTGCATACCTTCTACTCAAATAGGTAATCTTAAAGAAATCTCTTTTCCTTTTTGGTACTTCAATTAATGAAAGAGCAATCTTAACTCTCCATTTACCTTTCATTTTATTTAGTCTTAACATTGGTATACCCATTAATGAAATCATCACAGTGGCAATCATACAAAATATCCCTTCCCAGAGATCTTCTGCAGAGCCAAAGATATCTTTTTGTAAAGAATAATATGCACCAATGAACCCAGCACCGATACCTAAACAAATGAAAAACCCAAGGAACACACCAATCCAAACTTGTCTTTTCAATCTTTTGTATAATTTGACATCTTTATCACCAACTGCTTGGTTTAAAAATGACAGTAAGACAGAAACAATAATCACTGCTTCTAAACATTCTCTAAACACAACGAAAAACACTGCAACGTTGAAAACTTTATTCTTCGAACCCATCCTTTTTTTAAAATTTTGTTAGTAACCCACTTCAAATGTGCTTTTCCATATATAAATATGTATTATATGAGTAAGAAACAGATAAGAAGATTAAAGATAGTTATAAGGGAAATTTGCTCTCAAACTTGCACAAAGAGAGATTTTTTAAATTGCTCTTGTTTATATAACTGACTGATGCAGAAGGAACAGCCTTACGATAAATATAACCAGATAGCCAGTTGTTGACCCCTTCCCGGAGTTATTAACTACACGAGATTGAATACACAGAGATCAATGGCTATAACTGAGACACCAAAGAGGTATCTTTACCGATATAAATTGTAATAGATTGAACGAAATTATAAGACTTGCACCCTTAAAAATGAAAAGCTATATTCAACAATCATACATACGGACGAACCTGCGAGCTGAAATTACAGTGCAACTGATACAGACATATGCAATAAATCTAAAAACAAACAAACAACGGCCTCCAAGCGGTCACATAATACGTACAGGAAAGAGTTGATATGAAGGATTTAGATTCTTGCAATGAGGGTTGCGGTGTCCATTTCCTGTGAGGTTAACCTCACTTAAGTGTTTTTTTGCACCCGATTTCAGTTCCTTCCATTGGATGATCGTTCAAATGTGCAGTGAAGTACAAACTCCGGGAAGTAACTGAAAGTAAATTGTCTGATGATGAAGCCGCGCGCTGTTTAGTACTTTTTAAGGTGCACTTGGGGCCAGATATGGGAGAGGTAGAAAATATTTTCCACCCCCCCAAGAAGTAGTCCTACCTCCCCGTTTCAAAGCCCGGATGAATGGTAGCTACCCCCCTTCCCACCCCTACCCCCATTTATAGAAATTGAATATATCATAATATGGTCTCTTTTACCTCAATTACTAATCATCATAAAAATATTTTGGGTATTTATCTGTACCCCCAATTCTATTCCCAAATTTTCTGTTCTACCCCCTGCTGGACCCCATTTGGGGGCCTTCTAGCCTGGCCTCTACCCCAAAAGTTTTTAATCCAACCCGGCCCCCTACCCAACCGCTCCCATGTCCGATGCGAGGTATAGTTTACGTACATTGAAAAGAACTCCTTTCGATTTTATTTTTCCTAGCCAAAAATACGCCCGACGTGCCAAAAAAAGGGCAGTTTAAGTGCTTTGCAATTGGGCCTATTTATGTATGGTAATTACGTAGTACTGTTCTACAAACGAAGGTATTATATTTGTTTATTCTATATTTTGCCCAATAAAGTCATATAAAGTCTATAGAGTGACAAATGTTCATATTTATTAGTCTTCCGATAGACAATGTTCAAAAAAATTCTTTAATCTTGTCATTGACCCAATCCCAAAGTTTCAAATCTGAACCATTAGTCAACCCGACCTTTACATCTTCTCTTGGGTCACGAAGTCCCCCGAATGGAACCACATACGCACCTTGATCCTTAGTAGTCAATTTTGGGGACATCGCAGCATACAATTCGGAGTACGCACCGTAGATACTGTCCCAGAATAAACTTCTCCCAACAACGCTTCTTAACCAACCATTCCAATCTCTTTGTAAATCAGTTCTTAGATTCCCTGGATAACAAGAAACAGAAACACATCCTACCTCCTCAACTTTCTCTTTATTCTTACTTGCCCAAGCTTTAGCTTGCATAATGTTTGCGGCTTTAGATTGTCCATATAAAGTAGAAGCTGATGGTCTTTCTTTCACACTACAATTCTCAAAAACTGGATCTTCCCAATTAATCCCATATTCTTTAAACCCTAACAAATGAGCCCCAGAACTAACCCAAACTATCCTTTTCAAATCATCATCCTTTTTCAAAAAAATAGGATCTAAGAAATGTTGTAACAATTGTGATCCCATCACATTGACTTGAAACATAGCTTCATACCCTTGTTTCGAAGTAGCTGTATTGACTGAAGCCATCAACCCCGCATTATGAATGATTAAATTCAATGGCTTATCACCAATAATATCCTTAATCTTAGATCCAGCTGGTTTCACAGTGGTCAAATCTAAATAATCACATCCACCAATAACAGTGATGGATCCCTTAGAAGTGGGGAATTCAGCAATGGTTTCATCACGTGCGGCGTCACCTTTGGATTTTGTTCTCACCACTGATAAAACGTTACAATTCTTGGAATATAAGAGTTTCATTACCTGTAGCCCGATACCTGTATTGGAACCTGTCACGATGGCAGTCTTATCTGTTAAGTCTGGATAGTCTTGTGGTAAGAATGTAGGTTTATTTGGTCTGAATCCGTAGTAGAGTTCGTAAAGAATATTAAATTTACTGTATGGCGGAGCTGGTTCTGTCATGTTTTTCTAGCTAGTGAGGTTTTATTTTTAGTTGATTAGTTGTGAAGTTTTTAGTAAATGGAAATTTGAATAGTAATAAAATTGTGTTATGAGTTTCATAGGTTGCTTATATAATGAAGAGTTCTTGGCATCTGTGTGTTGCAACTTTTCATAATTTTTCACTTTAAAGGGTAGCCAGCCTCTCTGGGTTTAATTGCAGATCCCTGTAATTTTTTTTCATAATTACCGTGGGAAGAAAAAGATAGATAGATAGAAAGAGAGAGAAAGGAAGGAAGGAAGGAAGTAAATACAGACGACGGTTGGACAGATAACCAGAATTTGAAAGAACAATAGATTAGTTTCCGTGCATCATAAGCCCCTTTGCATTCCCAAAAATAATAGATGTAATCAGACATGGGGGGGGTAGAAAGTATATCTTCCCCCCAAAAAGTAGTCCTACCCCCGCCCGCAAATCCCGGATGAATGAAAGCTAGCCCCCTTTCCACCCCCACCCAAAATAAAAATTTCAACCCTACTCCTGCCCCCATTTATTGAAACTGAATATATCATAATATGGTCTCTTTTACCTTAATTACCAGTCATCATAGAAATATTTTGGGTATTTATCTGTACCCCTAATTCTATCCCCCAAATTTTCTGTTCTACCCCATGCTGGACCCCAAATGGGGGCTTTTTAGCCCGGCTTCTACCCCCAAATTTTAATTCAACCCAACCCCTTACCCCCCCCCACCGTCTGCTTGGGGGATTAAGGGCTATTTTTTATTTTTTTATTTATTTATAATCAATACACATTCTTTAAGAGGAAATGATGACCATCATGCTACTCGTTCTGGTTTGTTTGATTTCTGACTCTCTTTATTTCTCATGTTATCATCGTATTGGTAGTAAAAACTTAGTTACAAAAACATATATAATCACGATAAATAAAATATTTTCCTTGGAAGTCTAACGTCGCAAAGATTCCAAATCCTTTTCAAGCTTCACCCTTAGTTGTCGCTCTTCATTCAGTTCCTTTTCGTATTTCCTCTGTGTTTCATTAAGCATTCTCTTAAATTCATTTCTCATAATCGATATAGAATGAGATCCATTCGCACTTGTTATACTTACTGGTGAAAGAGGGCCCCATAATTCAGGTGATAGAAGTGGCGACTTTAATGAATCAATATTTATTTCCAATTGTTGCGCCTGCACTTGTGAATCATGAAATGAACCGTCGTTGCTATTATTATGACTTTGTTCTTTCAATTCCTCTTTCTCCTTCTCCGCTTCATGTAATTTATTTTCAGTCTTGGATAATACTAAATGCGAATTCAACAATTTATCCTGTAATTCTCTATTTGTACGTGTCAATTTTTCAATGTCTTGCACATAACCAGCACGATCATGTTCAAATTGTTTAGTTAGAAAATTATGTGCTAATTGTAAATCTTTAAAAGCTGTTTCTATTTCAGTCAATTTCTCACTACGAACCATTGTGCTACTTCCATTTTCGTCAGCATTCTCATTATTATCACCATAACTATCATAATTGTTGCCGTTATTGTTATTAATTTTCTTATTTAAATCCTCGGAAGTGCTCCTACCAACTTGATTTGCTAGGTTTCTATCTTCCTTCGAATCAGTGTTATTATTATCCGATGAAAAATCTCGTTTTCTTGCTTCTAATATACTATCAATACCATTCTTCAAAAACTCAATTGGATTGTCCAACTTTGTTGGTTTTATATCAATACCATTTTGAATAGCACTGGATAATAAATATGAGGTGACTTCTTCCAAACCTTCATCATTTTCTGATAAATCTCTTACCTTATGGCTCTTAACAAATTCACTCAATATCTTATTCGACATTGATAAATCCACCACTTCAGTGGCATTCCCCATTTGTAAAATATCCAAGACACAATCATACCATTCTTCAGAATAAGGCTTCAAAGTCAAGAAATCCTCTAATTTAATATTCTTCGAAAAATGACTGTTATTTTCATCTTGACCTTTGCATTTCTTCTTCTTCTTGTTATGTTCCGATTGTATCCAAAATAATACATATTCACTTAATAATTTCTTCTCAAAATCAATCTCATGTCTAGAATCACCTTTCCTATACACTAAATAATCTGAGTAATCAACATTAGTTAAAGGTCTTGAATGGTAGTTTAAAGTAGAGGGTGTGTTCAAATATTGGATTAACTCATCATGGTTCAACGGGTATTCGTCATATCTTTCTTCAGAAAAGAGTACCGGGTTAACTTTTCTCAATAAATTCAAACTTGGTAAGTTGTTTTTCAGGTCTTCACTAACATTCATTTTTTCCTTCGACTTTATAAATTTTGTTTTTCCACACTGAGAGAATATATAATTTGGGTATTTCGATGCTTAACCTCTTTCTACTTCAAAAAATACAAATACTCTCTCTTCAAAAAACCTCAAATAATAAACATCATCTTCAACTTCAACTTCAATGAGCATTGTTTGGTTACGCGCTTATTCTTATTTTATTGACTTGAAAAATTTTCGAAGTGTAAAAGAAAATAAACAAACAAGAAAATACTATTAGAAAGCAATGAGAGAAATGAGGGAAGCATCATCACTGGCCCTACTATATACGGGAAGTCAATATATTGGAACACAAAATAATTGTGAATAATAACATTACGAAAAAATATGGGTCTGGAAGTAGAAGAAGTCATCGAATCAATAAAACAAGGAAAACATGTCTCAGAAGCAACTGTATATTCCCTATGTTTAAAATCACAGGAATTATTAATTAATGAAGCCAATGTGACACGAGTAGATACACCAGTGACCATATGTGGTGATATTCATGGACAATTGCATGATCTTTTGACACTTTTCGACAAGAGCGGCGGTGTCGAGAAGACTAGATATATATTCCTTGGAGATTTCGTCGATAGAGGGTTTTATTCGTTAGAATCATTTCTTTTATTATTATGTTATAAATTAAGATATCCTGATCGAATAACTTTGATTAGAGGAAACCATGAAACAAGACAAATTACAAAAGTTTATGGGTTTTATGATGAAATTATGAGGAAATATGGGAATTGTAATGTTTGGAGATATTGTTGTGAAGTTTTTGACTATCTATCACTGGGTGCCATTATTAATGATAGCATATTCTGTGTACATGGTGGATTATCCCCCGAGATTAATACAATAGATGAGATACGATCCATAGATAGAAAGCAAGAAGCTCCACATGAAGGTGCTATGTGTGATCTCCTGTGGTCAGATCCAGATGATGTAGATACTTGGTCTTTATCACCAAGAGGTGCTGGGTTCCTCTTTGGTAAAGGAGAAGTAGATAAATTCCTAATGAAAAACAATGTGGAATTAATAGCAAGAGCTCATCAATTAGTAATGGAAGGTTATAAAGAAATGTTTGATGGTGGTTTAGTCACAGTATGGTCAGCTCCAAATTATTGTTATAGATGCGGTAATGTAGCAGCAGTTCTCCGAATTGAAGATGACTTGGAAAGAAACTATACGATTTTTGAAGCCGTACAGCCTCAAGACGGTGTCGGTAATACAATTATACCCACTAAGAAACCTCAAATGGATTATTTCTTATAAGAAATAGAAAAAACGTCATACTACTTAGACTATATATATTATATAGTTTACCACACTGCAACGCACATATAATTTAATGTAACAATATAATATTTCATCCCGTACTTTTAATTATCTGTATGTCATTGATTTAAAAAAGAGCCGATTATTACTGATGATCAACATTTCAGAATCTTATTAACTGACCAAGCCACTGCAGGATTCCAAAGGTCACAGCAAGCAGGTAATAAGGAAACTACCACGAAATGGCGTCATCAAACTATATATATGTATACATATATGTGTGTGAAATTAAAAATCCTGTATCGGAAATAAATTCAACTTAACGTTATGTTCTTGTACATCACATGTATCGGTTCACTTCCATCAGAGGCATGTCCTCATAAAATGAGCTCCAATCTCTGTGCGCCTACTAGAGAATTTAATGGAATTACCCTTGATTTATCCTAGTTCTACCGATGCCACCCAGGTCAGATTAGCCTTGTCTCCGATGCATGAAACCTGTAATAACTTTTATTCTAATTACTAGCTTTTGTGAGATCACGCTTTCGCATCCTTTTTTCTTAGATTTCCTTCTCATACATTAAAATATATGCCGTTCTTGTATCTAATCCATTATCACCTCCATTTACTACATCTGCATCTTCCAATTCCGTTATATTAACATCATCTATCATAAACCATTTCTTTAAATCTTTATTATAAATATCTGCAGTGTAATGACCACCATCTGGACTACTACCATGATGATATACCACAGCTCTTAATTTATATTTCCTACTGGATTCATTATTTTTCAAAATGGCAGAAGATACAGATTCCACAGGAACGAGCAATTCGTGGTTATAATTAATTTTCTTGCGTATTTTTTCGATACGACCATTATAACTATTATAATTAGTCATTCCGTTATCTTTACCGATATTACTAACAAAAGAGAATCGTTTCAATTGAATTAACAAGACTTGTGGTAATTTATCTATGAAAGTTTGTTTTTTAGCTTCAACATCTTTCCCACTGGATGATTTAAATGGTAATAATTCAAATTCACTAAATTTTTTGAATGCAGTTTCCAAATCATTAATCATCGGATCAGAAATATCTAACTGAATCGTCTGGAACGGATCTAATGTAATTGATTGTGATTCTTTATTGAATGGGATATCTAATACTGAACGGAATTGACCACCAAATATGTTTGAGATTGGTGATGGTGTCACGTCAACGGTACGTTTTACCGCGGTCTTGTTTTTCTTACCTTTTTTACTGGTACCACTGACTTCATGCCATTCATTACTTGAATCACCTGAATCATTGGTGTCGTCTGTCATTGTACCGTATTTGTTTATTAATTCTTTCAATTTGGGAGAAATTTTAGTAATAAATTCAGCTTTATTGTAACGAGATAAGTTTCTAATTATGAAAATTTTCAATTGTTCATCAGTTATACTTTGTAATAGATTTTCAATTTCGTTATCTGTTAGGCATTCAATTGCGGAGATGATTTCTTCATGTAATTGATCTAATAATTGAGTAAGGAATTCTTCAGCATCTTCTTGATGGCCCCATTGTAGATCTTTGAATTTAGGTATGGTTGATAAAACTTTATAGAAGGCATCGGGTTTAATTGCATCAACAATGCTAGGTTTAATAGTAGCAGATAATAGCCTTGTAGTAGATGGAGTTTTAGAACCAAGCCCCTTTTCAATATTCGTAGGGGAGGAGGAAGAAGCAGAAGAAATTTCAGGTGCTGGAGCCGTCAACATCGTATCATCTGATGAAGACGATGAAGAAGAAGAAGAAGAAGAAAAAGAGGAAGAAGAAGGTGGTGAAGATCTAGTATCATTTGATGATGGTACTACAGGAGATGGAGATGAAGCAGATGATGTAATTTTGGATGATTCATTCTTTTCTGTTTCAAAAGTTTCCTTATCAAATTCAGAATAGAGAGCTACACATGCGTCCAATAATTTGGTTGATGATGGACCTACTCTTGAATTTAAGTTTCTTGTACTGGTAACATTTAATACATCAATAAATGGTTTACAACTTAATAACATTTGCAAAATAGAACTCATGAAACAAATATTAGCGACATTAACAATCCCCCTGGAAACAATTGATTTAATTGGAACTTTATGATCCTTCGTATTGTTATTTGAAGTTGTTTCTAATGCATAGTTAGTAAAATCAGGATCAAAACACATTCTTAATGCAATGGTACCTAATGATTCAGCACCTTTAGTTACAGAAGGGATGTATTTTTGGTCCTTCCTTTGGGGAATTCTTAAATTAGAGTCATTGTGTACATTCTTTGAGGAAGTTTCCCCGTTGATGGCAATAGTGGTTTTGCTAGCTATAGATTTCCCAGTAGTATTACTAACTTGTTTTGATTTTGAAATTCCACCTGACGCGACAGCTGCCCATAATTTTGGTGTACTTGGTATAGTAGATAAAGAAGTTGTTGATTTTATTGGTTCTGGAGTTCCGGTCCGTGATATTGAAGGTACTGTTGATGATGAAGGTGAAGGTGAAGTTACATCATCCTTTTTGGAACGAGATTCTTTATCTTTCTTTTTATGTTCAGTTTTTTCTTCCTTTTTAAAGACATTTGACTTTTCCTTCGAAGGTTTTATTGTATCCGCTGAAGATAGTTGTTTAGATGTTTGCTTTTCCTGTTTATCGTGCTTATCATGTTTTTCCTTCTTATGAGTGGATGGCTTGTCTATCGTTGTTTGATTTTGTGATTTAGTTTTTGGTTCACTTACAATTTCAACTTCAATATTTTCTTGCTTGGGTGGTGTTATGGTATCTTCTTTGATTTGTTGTTGCGCTTTCTCTTTCCTTATTTCAATGGAAGGTTGAGGTTCCAATGTTTGTTTATTTTTTTCATCAGATTTGGTTTCAGTTAATTCAACCGTTTGCTGTTCTTCTGCTGTATCTTCTTGCTTTTCTTCTGCTACTGCTACTTTGAAAGGCGCAGGAGTTTCGAGTTTCTTTTCCTTTAGGGTATTTTCATTTTCTTTTAACGTTAATATATTTTTGGAATCAGTAGTAGTACCTATACTTTTAGTTATTTCTTCCTTTTCTGGTATTGGTCTCACTTGTTTAGTTGCTTGAAAAGATTTCAATTGTATTTCACGTCTTTTCTTTCTTGCTTCTGCATAATCCTTTTGGTTAGTATTAATGAATAATGGGAATTCTAATGTTTTTTTCATAGATAGTTTTGACATATCGAATCTATAGTTATCATAAGCACCGTTACTAGTGGTATTATTATTATTGTTTGAAGAAATAGAAGATGATATTGGACCATTATTAGATGGTTGGTAATTTTTCTTCATGCTATTATAGTTTTGATAATAACTACTAGGATTATTTACATTGTTATTGCTGTTGTTATTATTACTATTATTATGATGTTTAGAGTTCATGTTGTTCATAGTTGGATTCATCATACCATTCATGTTGTTGTTATTATTATTTGTGTTGCGTTTCTTCTTATTCATTCTCATATCATGTTGTTGTTGCTGTTGGTGTTGATGATGATGTTGCTGTGGACCCAATGCATTGGGGTTCGGGCTATTATTTTGGTACATCATTGGATTTTGGTTCATCATATTAAAGGAATAGCTTGGAGCTTGACCATATATATAAGGGCTTTGTGGGTAACTGTACATTTGCATAGGAGCTTGATATACAGAGAATGGCATGTTTCCTTGTGGAGGTGGCATAGGTCCATTGTTATTATTGCTGGTGTTCGTAGGTGGGTACATCGAGTATGATTCCTCTTTATTATCAGACATTTTTTGCTTGCCTTTTATTCTTTCCGACTTTTTATTGAGCTACTTGGATAGTATCTTTCTTTCTTAATTTTTTGTTAGTGCTTTGACCTCGAGGTATGAGTAAAAGACTGCTTTAAACGTTATTGTATGTTAGTTTCTTCTTAATTAGACGGTAGCAAAGTGAATACCCACGAAACGAAAGATAGACCTGATGTATTTTTTAAGTGATAGATCTTCAGTTGAAGATATAATATAGTATAGTAATAATAATATCAGATTTGATAGTCAACACGTTAAAAAAATGTAGCTTCTTAGAGTTCCGTAACGTTATTATTACTCTTTTTTGCCATCCTGTACTCCAGTTTGCTGTTTTTCCACATTTTCGGTTTCTTTTTGTTTTTCCGTTGCGATTTTTTTTATTTTTTATTTTTTTCGAGTAGTTAATCTGTTACCCGGTGACATTTGATAGCGCCGGTCAAGCATTCAGAATGTTCTACATATATTGAAAACAAGAATATTGGTCGATAATACCCGTATACTATTACTATTATTATTACTATTACTATCTATACTACTACCATTCATTATAATTACCACTATACCCGTAGGTATACTGTTTTAAAAGGGGAGAGAAAATTCCTTTGCATATTTTTTACATACTTCCCCCCATTGTTGTATGCCAATCTTAATATCAGTGGGTTCCATGAAACTGATAGATAATCTCACAGATCTGGCACCCCAATTTCTTTCATCATTAGCCACTTCAAAATTGGACCCATTTGCTAATATCACACCATATTCACACTCCAATCGTTCACCAACTTCCTTGGCATCATAACCTTCCGGTAATGTTACCCAACTGAAATAACCTCCCTCTTGTAATGGCGCTATCGTATCCTTGGGTAACCATTGTTTAATACTTTCATACAATACTTCACTTCGATGTTTATATGTATCTCTCAAATTTTGTAAGATTCGCATTGCACTTCCATTTCTTAACATGGTTCCTACAATCATAGAATTTAATTGAGAAGGTGTACCCCCAGAAACATTAGCACCACCTTTAGATAATTGAGTAACTAATTTTGATGAAATGGTTTCATTATATCCAACTCTTAACCCAGGCGCTATTATCTTTGAGAACGTTGCGTTTGATACAACATGTCCATACATTCCTTCTAAATCACATCCATCTGGAAGGTCTCGCCACATTTCTCTTTCTATATCAACAAATCTTTTGGGAATAACAGATGTTGCTGGATTTACTTTATAATTTAAAAATTCATAAACATCATCTGTAATAATTAAAATATCATACAAACAGGCCAAATCAATTAATTTTCTTTTCGTCTTCAGAGAGTAAGATTTACCAGATGGATTTGCAAAACTTGGAACACAATATAGGACATATTTATATATTTTCTTCATACTGTTCGCGTTGGGTCTCCTTATACATTCTAAACTTCGTGGCAATTTAGCTTTACTATCATTTAGAAGTTGTTGTGTACATGTCCCTTCATTTTTTTCAATCTCATCTTCATTACTATTACCATGTACACTACCTTCTAATTCATGTATTTTATCTAACAAGAGATTTATATTCAAATCATACCCGTCAAATTGTTCACTTGTTGGATCCATTTCATCAATTGCAGTCATCTTACCTGCAAACCCAGCATCAATGAAACAATCATTAATCAAAAAATATGTAGGAGTGACAATAAAAGCTTGTTTCGTATATCCAACATGAGGCAAAGTAGTTTGTAATAAGATATTCAAGATCCCATATGATGCACCAGAAGTTAAGTTTAAATATTCTGGTTTCGCATGATCTATGCCATACACTTTCTTATTAAGTTCTGTAATTTCATTACGGACCCAATAGGCACCAGAATCAGACCCGTACGTTAATGGATGTCTATTATTTGTATCGGAGTCATAGGGTCTCTCTTCGGGACTTAATAGTTCCGCAGTAGCTTCGATGATTTCCTTACGGGGTAATAATCTAGAAGATGGATGGCCCTTAAAGAAATTGATTGTAGCTGGTGCGTCCATCGCTTAACGTATCGTGTGC
Organism: Naumovozyma dairenensis CBS 421; assembly: GCF_000227115.2. Classification (NCBI taxonomy): domain Eukaryota; kingdom Fungi; phylum Ascomycota; class Saccharomycetes; order Saccharomycetales; family Saccharomycetaceae; genus Naumovozyma; species Naumovozyma dairenensis. The sequence goes on from NC_016481.1 coordinate 1,366,639, forward strand.
TATATTATTTTTATATCAAATTTGCACCTCGAAGAACATCTGAAAGCCCTTGATGGTCAGCACATGCAATAGCACATACATCCATTCATCCTTTTTTTGTAATAGCGCCAACAACAACATGAGACTTCGCCACTACGTATACAAACAAAACAAAACAGAATTTTATAAATTTAAACAGAGCGCGCGAAGGTTACCCTGTTGTGCTGGGCTGTGCTACTGCCTGCTAAGTGTTTTCAAAATGGTGAGAGTGTCATTTGGTAATTCCATCGATTGGTACACCTGTTGGAACCTTTTCAACACACTGGTCTTGAATGATGTGCTGAAAATGGTACCGTCTTGTAACAAAATCATATTCAAGAATAAGATCAATGAGCGCGGGTTCTTGATGGCAATCCTGTTCTCACCAAACAAAATATTTGACGCGGTTTCTTCATCACAACTATGATTCATGCTTTGAGTTAGATATGGGAAATCGCGAACTTTAATCAAATGATTATTCGTGACATCATTGAAATACGGATTGTTGTCAATGTCTTCAAGATATACTTTCCATTTTTCTCGGAATTTTGTCGTATGCAACGTTCCCTTTGCAAAACTTTCCACTCTAATTCGTAATAAAGCATAATGATCTTCCGTCTTCGATCGCAGAGATTTGTTATCCCTCTTACCATATACTGCATTAAAATACGCGTATAATTGCTTAGGAATATAAGTCTTATTGTAAGATATACAAATATTCCCTATATCGCACAATAACTTCGGTGGAACAGTCAACGCCTTCCATTGGGTAACATATTTATACCATATATATTCAATGCTATCCATGTGGCCCCATTGGCAACTCTTGATCAAATATAATTGTAAAAAATTGGAATCCATCTCGTCCCTGGGTATACCTCGGACTTCTGTTAACACTTGATCAAAATTCCTATTCAGACAGTTTAAAAACAATCTTTTCCTTGCATCATCATTTATGTACCTTCTACTACCACTAATATTTCGTATCATTCTGCCTCTTGCTCTATCGTATGATATATACTTGATCTGTTTGTTCTTCTATGTCCCTTATTCCCTATAAATATCCCCCGGCTGAAATTGTTTTAAAGCATTTCTCGGGAATCTTTCTTAGTACGTAATGTGTTGAAATTTATATATCTAGAAAGTAAAACCTACCAATAACATTATCGAAACTATTTTCTGAACAACAGAACGCATATCGAGAGAATATATACATAGACAATGTTGCTGGGTATACGTTCTTCTGTAGTGTTGAATACTTCTGCAAGAATAGTAAGTTTTATTACTTTTTTTTTTATATAAAAAACAAATATCAAGGGAATATTGTCTCTCTTTCTATGACAGATGGACTAACAACAACTCATTTCTATATTTTTTATGAAACTCAATTATTAAAAGATAACAACTAGATCATTATCGGTACATGCCAGGTCAGTACCTAAAATCATTCCCACAAGTATATTGTCTATCATATTCAATTTCTAATACATCAAGGCCACCTACTAATATATTTACGTTCCGCCGTCATAATTCATCATCATCATCATCATCATCGTCATCAACTAATGTTACAACTGATACAGTTTTAGAAGCAACTTCTTCTTCAAATATCCCACCTCCTGCCACATCTATCCCAGATATTCAAACTCAATTACCATCATTTGATGATGTCACCGCGTCAGCATCATCTACAATGATAGATCAAACAACTCAATCAGTAGGTGAATTATCAAACCATATTGGCTATTTAAACAGTATAGGAATGGCACAAACTTGGTATTGGCCAGCAGATATAATCCAACATACTTTAGAATACATTCATGTCTACTCGGGATTACCATGGTGGGGAACCATCTGTGTAACCACAATTCTAATAAGATTATTAATGTTCCCGTTATACGTGAAATCATCAGACACTGTCGCAAGAAATTCTCATATAAAGCCACAATTAGACAAAATTACAAAGGAATTAATGTCATCCACTGACATATCCAAGAGTCAATTATTAGCCCTCGAAAGAAAGAAACTATTGACTGAAAATGGTATAAAGACAAGATGGTTAATGGCTCCCATGTTACAATTACCCCTCGCTATTGGTTTCTTCAACGCATTGAGACACATGGCAAACCATCCAGTGGATGGATTCACTGATCAAGGTATTGCATGGTTCCAAAACTTATCCCTAGCGGATCCATACTTGGGTTTACAGTTCATTACAGCAGCTGTATTGATTTCATTCACTAGATTAGGTGGTGAAACTGGTGCTCAGCAATTTTCTCCCGTGATGAAACGATTTTTTACTATTTTACCTCTAGTCTCCATTCCTGCTACTATGAAATTAGCTTCCGCTGTAGTTCTATATTTCGCTATAAATGGGACATTTTCAGTTTTACAAACTATGGTATTAAGGAATAATTGGGTTAGGAAACAGTTAAAGATTACTGATGTGAAAAAACAAGATCAAATTCAAACTACTACTGTTAATGGGAAAGCACCAGCGGAGGAAAATAAAGGGATTTGGCAATCGATTAGAGAAAATATGGATAATGCCAAGAAACAAAGTGAAAAGAGACAATTTATGAAATTGAAAGAGGAAAAATTACAAAAATTGATAAAAGAACAAAACAAAAATTCTAAAATTAAAATCGTTCATAAAACTCAATTTAAAAGAAATGATGATTATCAAAAAAGAAATTAATTTAGTAGTCGTTATAGCTGTCGCGTCCTTCGTTTTCCTAAATCTGTAAATATATATATAATATACGTTTCTATAGGCATTTAATTTTCATATTGTTACTATTATTATTATTATTATTATTATTATTATTATTATTATTATTTATTAACGTTAAAAAATGTTATTTAGACCAGTCTTTTATAAATTGGATGCTAAATTCGTGAAAAACCGTCCGTGTTTATGTACATCCGAGTAGTCTTTACTAAAGATTCACCACATTTATCGATTAGAACTCAAGTGAAAAAATCGTTAGGTGATCTGATGAAATGCTGTAGAATTGTTTGAATAGCACCTAATGTAGATCCCATACTATTAGCCAAATCATCTTGATCAATAAAACTCATAGAAAAAACAATTGCCAAATTTGATGCATCCATTCTATTATTATTAACATGTTGATGAACTTTATTCAAATGCATGACAATACGCTTCATAGTTTGATAATAACATACAGGCAACATGTTCAACATTGTAGTCATTTCATGCTTATATTGATCTAATGGAATTTCAGAAGATTTGTATCTCATTGCCAATCTCGTAAAATCATGCACTTTCTCATTAGAAAATAATGAATCCGGTAACTCTCTCAAGTACATCTTGAAACAACCTGCAATGGCATTAACTTCAAACCATCTGTCATCTTCTAAAGTAAAACTATTATTAACTGCACCTTCTTCATCAAAGGCATTCTTCAATGCATTAATACTACCAACAGACCCAGGAATTCTGTATAACCCAACCTCATCCAACCCACGCAATTCTATCTCTTCTAAAAGTTTAACGATGATCGTTGGTATAATAGTACCTTCACGTTCACAAACATCTTCCAAGGGAACACCGAATACTTTATTATGGGTCTTTCCTTTGAATTTTTTGGAATGGAAAGAATATCTCTTTGATGCCCTTATCATTTTAATCCATTCAACAGTTTCTATATTATTCGTACTTTGAATAGTATATTCAGTACCATCTTGCATTATTATCTTAAATGAATAATAATAACTTGGAATTTGACGATGGTTAATTATTTCCACAATCGATTTGATTTCAAAAGTTTTAATGTTTAACACTGGTTTCGTTTCTTGTAAAGATGATGGATCAATAACAGGTAACAAAGATGGTGCAATGGATTTATTACTTTGAATTTCTTGCTGTAATATACCATTTAATGAATAATTGGAATTTGAAGTATTAAAACCACCAATCGAGAAGGGTCTTCTAAAGAATCCACCAATTTTCTTACCAACGCCATTATGGCTCTGATGTGAGACTACAGAATTCCTTGGATTCACTGATACGACGGAACTTCTCTTGTTTCTATTATTAGATGCGTTCAATGAACTACTAGACGATGAGTTCATAGAAGATGTCCCACTAGAAGTAGAAGATGAAGAGAGGCTTGGTATTATTATCGAATCTCTATTTTTCCTGTTGATAACTTGTTGTAAAATAGCAGAATGCTTGGTATCACGTTCTTGAATGCATAAAAGTTCCATTTTCCTTTGTTCACGTTTCACTTTTTCGACCTCTGTAAATATAATTTCTTTAAATATACTGTGATCATTTAAACTACTTTTCAACATCTTGCTTTCATTTGATGCTACCGTCTTAACACGTTTCTTGAACGCATTATTAGGATCTGAGAATTGGAAAAACAAACAACGTCCAAATTTGTCATGATCTTCTTCAGCAGCAACTGTAGTGGTAATATCAGGAATTAAACTAGTCATATTAGCAATGATATTATTAACAAATCTCCTCTTATCAAAATTTATCAACTTGGAGTTATTAATACTCATATTTGGGACAAACTGAGAGATCTCCAACAATCTTGAAATAAACCAACCAGGACATGGGGTCAAATTTTTACATTTACTGGTATAAACGTTATCGTATTCATTGAAGGACTTAATATGCACAGGATCAATAATATCGGCTAGAATAGTAGAAATAGAATGTACTGAGTCCATGGATGAATCTGGACGGCTCAATTTCATAGCAGCATGCATCCACGACGTTTCATGATATCTTGACTTAGGTGATATCATACAGTTAGCGATAGCTGTTTCCAGGAAAGATGGAATATGTGGACAGAGTGACTCAGAGCCATTAGAATTTGCCGAATCAAATAGATCCAAACAGCTGTTTTTCCAACGAACATAGTTTAGAATTTGTAATATCGTTGCACATATGTCTTGGCGTCTTTGTACAGAAATATTTGTATTTTCCAAATGTACGCCAAAAAATGATACAAGACCCGAATGTAATTTCAAAAGAAGCTGGATTGACTTCGGTAGTTTTTTGATGAACAACTCATCTTCATTCTCATTATCAACATCAGCCGTCGTTTGGTGTGTTAATGTGGATAACCATGTAAATATATTTAATACCTCCAAGTCGTTGAAAGTACCGCTTGTCATAAGGTTACTGGAAGAAACATGTAAAGGGTAAGAGAAAAAGGAAATCAAAGATTCATTCGATAGTAATTCTAATTGTTGGAAAACAATAAACCATTCATGTTTCGATATAAGTCTCATATGCTCTATTATTACCTTTTCAACCTTTGAAACCCATTCTATAATGCCTTCATAATTATCGTACGATAATTTCTCAAAGCCCCCAACCATTGGATCGTCATTGAATTCCCGATTATTCAAGTTTCTTTCGAAATCAGATAGCGTCTTGTTTTGGAATTTTTCCAATATTTCAATAGTTTTCCTCTGAAGTTTATTAACACCAATAGGCTTGTAAAGCTGTTTTTGATAAGAAGCCTTAATATTATTAAATGTTTCATTCAACGTCGTAAAAAGACCTTCCAATTCGTTGATTTGGACTGACGATATATTCTTCTCACTTCTGTATTTTTCAATTTTTTGAGGCCACTCTACAGTAACTTCCTTTTCCATTATTTTAAGAATATCGAGAAATGTCACATTATTAGACAAACTATCTGTGAAATCAACATAATGGTTTTTTATTAAATGGAAGAGAGCTTCTGCAGCACCTATCTGAATTTTTAGTATGTGTATAGGATTTATATCACTTTGATCATCCACTTTTAAATCCCAAGCAGGAAAGGTGGCGTTCTGTTCTATAGTATTGTCAGCTTCATTGGCTCCATCAGTATTCATGATTTTTGATATAGAAGACGCACAACTTGTAGCACCGATAAATCTCTTTGCCAGGTTTTCCAAAACAGAAGTTGTAGTGGTAAAACCTTTATAGGTATTAAAGAATGTCTCTGTAAATATATCATTGTCCATCGTAAGTTTAACGAATGCGTAATCTAACAGCCCTACATCGGAGTCCTTTGAAGTATCTAATGAATTGGAAGCGTGTCTTTGTTTTTCGTGGTAATAGTAATTCTTTAAATCTTTAGTATCAACCAGCTTAGAGAATACATTGACTGTTAATACTAATAAATCGAAGATTCTATCCAAAGAAGATGATTTTAAGACGACATGAATAACTGCTTCTTTTAAAGATGTTTCAGTAGCATGACCAATATTATTGAAAAAATCCATATGTTCCAAAGTTTTACTTAATCTATCGGTTGTAGAAATGGAATCTGTCTTGTTTCCCTGTTGCATCGTTAAATTAGAAAGTGATTGTTGAGAAAACCTTTTAGGAGTTTCAATAACCATACTTACAGGTCTTGATTTCCCAGCTGAATCAAATAGTGATTTGAATACAAGATCATCAGAAATATGGAACACATCCATGTCAATATTCAAGACATCTCTAATTGACTTCATTAACATTTGTTTGTTTGATTGTTTACAGGACATTTCCTTTATTACTGGACCATCAATATTACTCATACCTGTAACTTGATTATCATCAGATGTAGATAGTGCCCCTAATTTCGGAGAATTACTTATGATAGGTAGTGGTTCACTAATTGTAATTGCCCTTGATAAACGTGCAGAGGATCTTGGTGGTATTGTTTTAGTTGTTGAGATGCCAGCTGCACCAATTAATGATTTCTTAGGAAATAAAGAATAGCTCGGTAATAATTCTGTAAATAATATTGGTAAATAACTCCCGCTTAATAAAGAACTTCTCTGTGATCCTATGGAGGAATACATTTTTGGATCGATCATTGGAGGTTCGTACTTCAAACTCAAATTCATTATATCTTTCATATTTAAAGGAGGTTGAGCCAAATGATATTTCCAAAATTGATAAATTGGGCTTACATTAGGCGAAATATCTTCTATAAGTCGTTGGTCTGGGGCTGAGGATTTATTTTTCGCGTCGACTATATGTAAACGTTGTTCCCATTTATGGAACGCGTTCTTTGTACGACTAATCTTTTTCTCTAGATATTTGAATTTTGTTGCGTTTGGTAAATCATCAGCATGAATAATTAAATCACCAAAATAAGAAATAACATTTAACCATACGAAATTGTCATCTAAGTTTGGTGGAGCTAAAATGAATACACTACTCGTTGATTTTGATGTCATTTGTCTTCTATCTAGTTGCATTATAGTAGGAACCCAATCTTTAAATATTATTTTCAGAATTGGTTCTGAGACGTATTCCCATGCTGACATCAATCTCAATACTGGTATAGAGCATATAATTGTTGCCACAGCTAGCCATGAAACCATGTCTCCAAGATGTTCGAACCTACAGCCTAACTGTACCCATTTCGTTAATATTTTAGCGCCTAATTTTGGATCTTCTTTATAATTACTAGTAGATACATTAGAATGAGAGTCTGGAAATAAATGTGATATTAATAGTCTTCCGAGAAAGTGTACGTTTGTTTCATTGTTAAATACCAGGGGGTTCAATGCTATAATCTTTTGGTTTAAATATTTAGAATCGTATAATAGAGAGTAATCACATCTTGGTGCCCATATTTTGTCAAATTTCAAATTAATATTATGTATCTCTTTTGCTAAATTGTTAATGTTTAGATTTATAAAATTTTCTGGATTTAAGATATCTCTCAGTAAAGCATTAGTACTTGGTTTAGTTAAAGAATGCGAAGGGTTATGTTTATTATTTGAATTTCTTGCAGTTGATGATCTACTAAATGATGTCAAGTTATTCAAATCATTATGTTTCGTTGCTAGCGTTATTTTCAATTTATTCGATATTTCATCATTATGGAGTGATATAGTATCTAATAAGGAAATGACAGTCTGAAGGATTTTATCATCTAGTAGGAAACTCGGAAATACATCCAATATTGTTTTAACAACTAAAGCCAACCTTTCTGTAAGTAATGCATCTGTTGTTGAGGAAATATTATAGAATTGAGTGGAATTATTGGTTAGCTTAGAATCATGTTTAGTGAAACTTAATCCAAATTGATTGAAAACAACTAAGAATTTTAAAAAATGATCCAGCAGAGGTAACATTAACAATAGGTTCATGATATGTCTAGGGATTGTATTATGTTGTTTATGAATATTGGTTTTATCCGAGCGTGATGCTTTTTCAGTGTAAAAAAGGATGGCATGACATATACTTTCAATTGTTCCGCCAATAATGTGATTATCGGAGTCCAATTTAAGTTTTGGATGAGGGTAGTTCTCACTTAAATAGTTTAGCTCGATAGGAGTTTTCATGATAGATGCTAAATTATCTGTTTGTGTAGCTTCAGGCGTAATTTTCTCTCGGGTTGTTGATAGAGAATTTGATCTGCTAGAATTGTTGTCATTAAATGTTTCACTCTTGGAGTTATCATTTGTTGTTGGGTCAGGTAGATTGGGATCAAAATATTTGATATTATTTGTCAATCCACTCTTGTAAAGACTTAAGATACAACCTTTTAATTGAGCTCTATAAATTCTATAGTCAGGAACTAATATTTGCGTATCTGACATGACACTACTTCTCCGACTAGAATTGAAGTCTGTTCTACTACTATCATTAGAATTGTTTGAAATTTCTTTTATGGATTCAGCATCAAAAAATCTGCTTTGTCTATTGTTGGGTCTGTTCAAATTTTTGTTACTGGTTATATTCGAGGACGATCCATTTGTCATATTAGTATTAGTGTGGTCTTGCTTCAAATTGTGTGTAGTCAAAACTTGACCATGTGACCTATTAATCCATCCAACTTTAAAAATTGTTGAATCATAATTTTCTGTATTCAAATGAACTACATTTTTATTATTGGTTCTTAAATTTTCATTACTATTTGCGTTGTTGGTATTAGTCGCAATAACGTTATCCGGTGTTCTGTTACTAGTCTTCGAAATGTCTTGTATAACATTCCTTCTTGCTGGTGATAAAGAGGAAGAACGTAACTCAGATGCAGATGAACTTATCTTTGTTATGTGATTTGATTTCTTTAATGCAGATGAAGGAGATAATGCTTCATTGATATTCAAAGTTGAAGAATGACGACTGGAATTGTTAGATAACGTCTCAGATAATATTGATGTTACGTCTTCCCTAGCTGTTGAGTCGACGCTTCTTGTTGATTTTGTAGGTATATCTGCATGGTATATGTTTATGTTGGCTTGGCTATCACTGACACTTAAATGACGTCTTGTATGTGCCGTATTTGAAGAACTTCTGCGTTTTGTGTTACTACTGTTATCACTATTCTCGTCGATACTATCTATTGATAATGTTGAAGATGCATGTTTACGATTATGACGACCATGATGATGTTTATGAATGTATTGTGACAAATTCGATGTTGATGCTGACATTTGAGTTGAATGTGAAGAGGAATGAGTGTCCGATAGAGAAAGAGATGAAGAATGTGAAGCCGATGTTGGCAAGTCCTGGGCTTGTTTAGAGCTTCCATGTGTACTAGATTTGGATGAGTTTGAGGATTTTCTACTCTTAGACGACCATAGTAAGCTCTTCATTTGTAAGAAGAAAGGAGAGAAATCAAGTATAATATATGAAACACAAAGTATATCCTTTTAATAGAATCTCCCAAATTTTCCACTCTTCTTTAATACCAAATTATATGGATAAGTCTATCTTGGAATCTGCACTTGTCTTAATTGTTTTTGATGGATCTTTGGTGGATCAACAACAATGAACGATTTATATTCTATGTATTAACGTTACGTGGATCATATTTCCATGAAGTGCTGCCCAGATCGGGAATTCCTTTTGAAAAAGGAAAAAATCGTGTTTCATAGTTGATTAGGGTTGATCTAGGGTTATATTTTTCTTCGGACTGAGGTGCCCTTCGACGCATAGAAGCCTCACCACCCTGCAGTAATTTCCCCGTATAAGGAGGGATGGGTCTGATTGTTAAAAATAGATTTTGACCATTTGACCTCGTCGATCCTTCTCTGGAAATTTATCTAATCGTTAATAGCATATAATACCTAAAACTCTTATTGTAATTTGAATGGTCCCAACCAAATTACAGAATCAATGCGTTTTTTTTAGTATATATATATATAGAGAGAGAAGGAAGAAATAAATCTACGGAGTTTTTTAATTGATTTGCTTATTGTTCAAGAAAGTGAAATGGTTTTATTATTTTACATGTAGGTGCTATAAATATAGGTTAACGAATAAATAAGTTACAATATTGTTACAATTATAATGACATTTTAGCTAATTTCAAAGCAGATTCTTTAGTCTTGGCACCACCAATAAATCCTGCACTATGTATGAAAATACAATCAGGAACACCACTCTTTTCACTTAATTCTTCATCTCTTAAACCTCTCAAATGTTCTGGTAAACCTTTTCTAAACTGGAAAGAGGTAGAAGAAACTGGGACGGTAGAAACTCTCCAGGAATTTGAACTGTCTTTAAAGATAACGAATTGAATTTTATTTTCAAGATTCAATTCCTTTTCAATATCATATAGGTGTTCCTTCCAAGGACAAAATTGGTCTAAGACAATAATTCTCTTATCATTAGTTTCGTTCTTTGCAATAGCTTCCTTAACTAAAGATTTAGCAGGTAACCATGATTCACCATATCCTTTGACTAGATTCACGAATGTGGAACCAACAAATTCACTCGCCTTTAAGAAGTTTTCATCAAAGATAGCAGGAGAGCAATCATCATTCCAGTTTGGATTTAAACCAGCAACAATACCTGGAATAGTAATTGATTTGTTTTTGAAGCGTGGTTCCAAATCGGTATCATATTGGCTAATCCCATTATCATCAGCATCCAAGGCTTCCACAAATCTTTCATATACTCTGATATATAACAAATCAACATTTTCAGGGGTCAATGTTATATTCTTAGTAACTAGCAATTCGATAATTCTTTTCCCAAAATGTTTGAATACAAGACCAGCACTTGATAGCTTAGTTTTATATTTATCAGAAAAAGTTTCATCAAACCCACGTTGATGATGGTCAAAGAACTTAACAGAATCATATTTAGCACCGACATCAACTACGATGTCACTGGCATCCCAGTCTTCTGGGTTTCTTGATCTGATCACTTTGGCATCTTTATATTCTGGCAACAATCTTAATAAGTAGACCGCTAGTGCGTCATCTGCATGGAAAGAACCGGAATGTGTACAAATTTGTTTGGCCATTTCTGCTAGCTTGATTCTCTTCACTGACATCTAACAAGTGCTGGCTTTTCTTTATGTACTTATATAGAGTACATCTCGAAGAGGACTTCTGCACCATCGCTAAGGTCATTAATTTTTTTCCAAAATTTTTACATTAGCCATGTACGTATGTTAAAGATACCAAAAAAAAAAATATTAACCGACCGAGAAAGAAAACCGAAAACCCGACGCTTCGATTATCTTTCAGGGTTCTTACCATAACACGGTTTACTATAATCCATATATATTGAGTAGTAGTATACTTTGCAACTTTCATACCGCTACATCTACCTCCCAAAAGATACCTTATGGGTATTTTATGATTGCTACTACAACTACAACCTAGTCAATTGCTATTTGTGTTCCATGGAGTTTAAATGTTACACCCAGCTAGGACTTAGAACCACCCTGTTTGTTCGAAAAGAGGCTCCACCAATTTGATAGACGCTAATTGAAACATATTCAGTCAATAGCTGCTCATGAGGTCCTCTGTTGAAATATATGAAGAAGCTCAATACGAGGATAGCTATGGTAGTGCACTCACAATGATTTCTTCTTTAGGATCTATCTCTAACAAAAACTCCCGTTTTAGGTATCGCACTTTAGCCGCCAAGCAAATAAGCAGGATCACGTGGCAAATATGCCATATGTTACCCTTCCTACATTTGTATCTAAGAATTGAGACTACATAGACCAGATTATTGTCATCAATCAAGTCTACAATTTCATACAAAAGACAAGTAACCACTTCGATAGCTAAAAATAATCTAAAAGATAATTGATCTGTCGAGCCATTGTACAGCCTGTTTTTATGTATGGCTTAAAGTGTAGTTTTTATTGTTCAATTTATTCGCAGCTTTCTTCATACTAGTCCTCTACATTATTTCCTAAATAATCATTAACAATATGAGTAAAAGAAGCAGGAAAAATTCTTTAGTCAAAGATATTGCTTCCCATCCAATTGAGTTCAATGGAGAAGTTTCCTTACCTAGTTTATTGGATGATACTTATCTATTCGAAAAATTACAGAAGTTGTCATTATCTCTCCCAACTACAGCACAACCCGTGGATTCAACAGCTAATGATGATTATCCATTATCTAGCTCCTTGGTGGAAACGATTGATACTGTAGCCGAAACTTCACCTGAGAGATATCAATACTATAAAACTTACTTGGCGCAATTACAAAACAATGTCGACCAACATAATCAAATTTTAAATCATGCTAAAAAAATCGACAGCCAATTCGAAGATGTATTTGAAAATTTGAATCATATTGCAGAAAATACAAATCAATTTGTTAAAGATACCAAAGAATTACACGAAAAGTATATCATATTCCATGAGATTAGTGAATCGATTCCTAACAAATTGAAATATTTTGACATTTTGAATCCAATTATGCGTCGTTTAAACCATGCTATTTCTCCAAATATTGTCAAGAAGGATTCATTCAAAATTATGTTACAAAAGATTGACGAATCTTTAAAGTTTTTAGAATCGAACCCAAATTTTAAAGAATCAGAAACTTATAGAATTAAATTCAAACAATCTTTGATTAGATCTTGTGAATTAATAGCAACGTTTTTAAAAAACATTTTGAAAGAACAACTTAATGAAATTATGAATCAAAAGTCAATAAATATGCAGTCTTTCTTATTGACAAAAGATGCATTTCTTTATAATAAATTCGCTTCAATCGCCGAATTATATCAAAATCAAATCATCGAACTACTAAGAAGAACGTATGATCATAATAATAATTATAGTAAGAAATACTTTGGGGAATTAAGTTCAATCTTAAATGATTGTTTTAATTATTATTTCCAGATTCGGTCAGATCTATTAAAGGATATTATCTGGAATCAATTAGATGAGACTATATTAAAAGATAAAGCAGTACCATTAGACCAATTCATTCAAGCAAATAAATCTTACATTCAAGAGTTATGTAACAAAGAATACAACTTATTTGCCAGATTTTATCCGCAAGATCAATACCCTGAATGCAAAGAAAGAATAAATCAATCATTTCTTCAATTATGTGAACCATTTTATGATTCTATCAGGACAAGAATATTGAGAGAAACAAATATAATAAAATTATGTGATTCACTAACTTTATTCACCCATTATTATGAGTTTGAGGAAAATTCGGCTGGATTCAATGATCAAATAGGAAATGTTTATTTCAATAAAATTTTTGATCCAATAGTTCAAAAACTTCAATCAAGATTAATCTTCAGAGTTCAAATGTATGCAGAAAAATATATTATCAAGTACCATCCAGCTATTGACGTTTTCAAACCTCAAATGATTTCAAACAAAAATATTAAAAAAATCGAAGACGAGTCATCCCTTGCATCAACCTCTCCGTATTACATTGATACAGACGAAGATGATAGAGTTATTATTGAATCCTTTATTAATTTAAATCTCGCTGGAAAAAGCAAGGAAGCAAATGTTTATTACCCTCCATTGATAAATACAGTTGCCTTATTATCTAAAATAAATGAAATGATTAATTCAGTGATATTTGACGATTTAGCACATCACATGATTTATGATTGTTTGAACTCAATAAGAAATGCTTATAAGTCATCAGTATCACAAAATTCAAATGATAAGGAAATAAATTTGGCATATTTAAAGAATTTATTGTTTTTCAAAGATCAAATTTCAAATTTCAATATTCAATATACCATTAATGAAACATACTTGGATTTTTCTGGTATTGAATCATTTTTCAAATCTGCTTTAACTAGGAAGAAAACCGTGGTAGAGAATGACATTCCACATTCGTCATTGTTTGATTTTGCAAGAGATTTAGTTCCAAAAGTAACTAACAATATGATAGATTCTCGGTTAGAGTTAATTCATGAGTTAAGAATAACTTTGAAGCATTTTATTGAATCCGTTTCCGATGATATTATCGGAGATACATTAAGTTTAAAAGATGGTGTTAATTTATTGGCTCAAAATATCAAGTTAAGAGAGAACATTGAATCAAAATTCCCTAACATGAAATTATTAATATTAAGATATATTACTGATTTAGAGGTTGTCCAAAATCTAATTGAAGCAATAGAACAAGCAATCATAGAAAAATATGAGGCCTTCTACGAAGAAATTTCAAATGATAGCATAAGTAACATCAATAAGGAACAAATCTCTGAAATTATGTATGTAGACGTCTTTGTCAACTTCATTCATAGTATCACATTGAATATCATCCGAGAAATTGATGATGAGCAATCCGCTTTTGAAAATAGTGTAATCATGGAAACACCAATCTCTGCTTCTCAAGAAAATCAATATCAGGACCCAAATGAGACCGTTATAATGGAAAATGGTAGTCTGCAAGATATCCCTCCTGAGCTGGAAAGGGGGCTCGGCTTACAACTGGAAGAGTCGTCAGTTTCTATTGGAAGAGATGAACGACTAACACTCGATCATGATCGAAGTCAACGTGGATTGAATGAAAATATTGGACCGAATGACAAACCTATTCTTAACAGTACGAATTCTACCCATGAGATAATAGATGACCTTACTGGAAATCTTAAAGATAAAGAGTCAAATTTTGAATCACAACAAATGGATGATCAACAGTTACCATTAAGCGACTCGCAAACTAAGAACCCTGGTAATGAGGAGCAAAATATCAAAGAAATTTCAATGGAGAACAATGGTGACTACATTAGTGATCGTCCTGCCAAGCCTAATGATGAAACTGCTGTCTCCAAAGAGGCTTCTGGAGACGATCAAGCTGGACAAGACCTAATAATTGAATCGCCAAATAATAATAATGACGAGGGTCAAAAATTACCAAATAAAGAGGATAAATCAGTTCAAGAGGTCTCGCCTCTCACTGCGTTGGGCACCATAAATAACCAAGAAGAACTTGACGCAGAGGCACTTGAAAAAGAAGAAAAGGATCTGACTACTTAACTATTTGGGAGTCTATTTTTATTATTATTCTTAAACGATTATTTGTATCCACATACAACTTTTTACTTCTTCATTTTATTTTTTATAAACTTATGCTTCCTTCACGAAGAGATGATTAGTTCTCGATCTCACGTTGATAGAAAGAAGATGATGAAGTGAGGGGAAGGCTCTTATGTGTACATTATATATATGATAGAAATTAAAAATTAAAATAGACTCGAGAACTAAACAGTACAAAATGGACAAAATAACAAGTGGTAATGTATTTTTTTATTATGAATATTTATTTAGACCATATGTGTTTGTTATTTAAGTATCTTTAACCGTTATTAATTAATAGCATGTGTTTTTTTCCAGTTCAAAAACAGTTAGTGAAAATAATGGGTGAATTTTGAACTATCATGATGAACATTCATTTCATTCCTCTTAAATTCATTAATTTCCAATTTTATTTCATTAATGAATCCATAATCCTTCAAAAAGACTACTTTATCTCCATAGGGGCTCTTATCACTAGTAGGTTCTAGGCCCCCTCTTTCATATTCAAGCGGTGAATACGTCTGCATTAAAGAGATTGTTGTAGCAAATCTTAATGATTTCTTACCATTGTTTGCCTTTAATAATGATATAGAAGTTGGAGTGGAGACTGTTGTTGATGTAGAGTATCCTGTATTTAAAGATGATGTAAGAGAAGAGGAAGAGGTGGATGAATCTGTCGAATCATTCGTACCACTCTTGGTTTTGAGGGCTTGAGTTGCTACTGTTTTAGGATTGGGTGATGAGGTTGGATTTTCAATGATATTGACAGTTTCCCATTCTTGTTTTAATCTGTCCAAAGTCGTATCTGATTCTGAAGATGGAATATTTGTTGCATCTGCTGTTGTAGGATCTACGCATTTTTGATAGAATCTTTTGGCAGATTGTGTGTCCGTTAGAGTAGGTCTATTTGGAGATCTTGCTGGTGGCATATTTGTAACTTTATCTTCAGGATGTTTACCCAAGTCAGCAAACTTTCTGTTTAGGTCTTCATCTGAAGTGTTATAATTGTTATTAAGGGGACCAATATCGGACGATTCAACAGTTTTCTTAGTTGATATAAAATTTTTGAAAAATGACCCAATTCTTTGTGAGTTTGATCTCTTAATAGATTTAGTAGTCTTGTTATCAGTGTCTTTGTCATCGTCATTGGTGTCTGTTCTTTTCAATCTTAAAAATGACGTAGTGATAGATTTCGATCTTTTCACAGAGTTATTATTGTTATTCTTGGATATGGTTGAAGATTCCTCTTCACTTGGAACGAGCGATGATAGAATTGAAGTTGTAGAGTCTGATGGAAAAGATGAAGGCAGTATCTGGCTTGAATTTGGAAATTGACTTCTTGGGGTAAAACTCTCTCCGTTAGGAAATTGGAAAGAAGTTTTCATCTGTCTACGTTGTATTTGGTATGGAGTCAAGTCTTTCTTCTTCGTTAGGAAAGGTGGTGTGTTGTTCACGATGGTGGTAGGTACAACATTTTGAGTGACACTTTTAGAAGGTGGATAAGCATTTGAACTATTGTAGATATTAGAGTATTTTCTCATTGAACCATTTCTATTTCTATCTGTTACTAACTTTGTCGATCTATGAGTAGTTTTCAATGTTGAGAAGTTGTGTTTGTTATTGTTATTACCAGAAATAGTTTGATGGTGATTATTATGATGACGATAATGTTGTGGTAGGTCAGTTCTGGAGGAACGATTATTTGCTTGTTGCAGTGGTATATTTAGTGACAGTTGTTGTTGAAGAGGACTTCTTTGAAGAGGCGTTGCATTTTTCTGTTGTACTTGTTGCCTTTGGTCGTGCTTTTGGTAGAGTGGAATTCTGGGGTCTGATTTATTGTGTCTTTTTGGACTTCTTTGATATGGTTCCTGCTCAATTTGGATACTTGATCTTTCTGGTAAAGGCTTCATTGCCTTCGTTGACAGCTGTTGGATCCGTGGATTGACAGGCATCCTTGCTGTTGCTTGGATGCTATTCCTCCTTTGAGAAGCAAATGAACTTGAATTCAAATTAGAAGTCGAATTATTTTTTAATGAAAGTGAATTACTACTGACTGATATTGGGAGAGTTGTAGAGGGAGTGCTGTTATTACGTGGTTCTTGATGATTTTGATATGAATGGCGGCGAGAAGAAGAAGACAATGCTAATGAGGATGTACTATTGTTAGAAGGTCTGTTAACAGCAGAAGGTGTTATAAAAGGAGTTCCTGAAGTATACGAATGTCCATGATTGTTCATATAAGAGTAATTAAGCTGTGAATGATTATTATTTTTATGATCACCAATTGATCTTCTATTTAATTGGTTATTTGGATTCATATTGTACGATGCGTTTACTTTCCTACGTAACGGATGATTTTGAACAGACTGGGGAATTTGGAAAAGGTCAGACGTGGAACCTGACCTTGGGATTAACCTATTTGTCCTAGTTGCAACGTTGCTTTTAGTACCATAGCTAGTATTTGTCGATGACGATAAATATATACTATCAGAACTTGGAGAGGTTAATGGTTGTGAATTTAAAGGCATCATTTTTCAACTGTGGAGAGGTAAATTTGGGTAAGATGTATTCTGTATTTACAGTTTTTAGCGGTCCCAGCTTTGAGATAGAAATTTGATATATAGCAGCGATTGGATGTCTTTAATGGACAGATAATT